>NW_008674238.1:8338-13636 GCF_000695815.1 Acanthisitta chloris
TCAGTTTGGTTTCTTAGTCCAACAGGAAGGGCACACAGAGAAAAGAACTGAAGGGGAGACAGGCCTCCTTTTTAAATAGTCAACTTTATGATGCATTTATTTTCAGATTTTTACTGATCTTTGGTTTTATTCTTAATTCTGATAGATGGGTTCACTCAAAATTTTGAGCCGGTACATCTACTGTATAGACCAACTAAGAACAATTATAAATGCTCCTATATAGCTGGCTAACATTTTCCCAGTTGTCAAAAAGGGCAAGAAGGAGGACCCTGGTAACTACAGGCCAGCTAACCTTACTTCAGTGCTGTCCCAGTCTGGTAAGACTCAGGAGTGTTTGATCAATTCCCCCAGTGTGAATTAGAACACAAACAAGGTCAAAATACTGTTTGGGAGTGAGACTTTATTATTGGTTACTCAGGGGGGAGCGAGAAGAGGTGATATGAAAGTTAGAAACAGAAAAGGGAGGGAAGCAAGCAAGATTTGGGATGGTGCAGTAGAGATAGTCAACACCATAGGTCCAGCAGCATTCTGATGATCCATAGCTGTCTTTTCTTCCGTAGTGAGTCTGCACACCATGCTCTGGACACTGGTCCTGTTTATAGGGCTCTGTTGGGCACTGACTGGTCAGTTTCCCTGGAGTTGAGCAATTCCCAGCCTCATGGTCTCAGCAGCTGGAAATTATGTCAGTCATGGACAATGGTGGACAGTGGTGCCTTGTGGTCTCGGCAACTGGAGGGGATGTCCATCATTATCTGGCAGATAGCTCAGCAGCCAGAGGGTGTGGTGGACAGTGGTGACTAGTTACCACTAGTGGGCTTAACAGGGCTCCATCTTAGGCTCAGTGCTTTTCAACATCTTCATAAATGACTTGAATGTGGGACTTGAAGGGATGCTGTACAAGTTTGCAGATGACATGAAATTGGAAGGAGCTGTTGACTCCCTCAGAAGCAGAGAGGCCCTGCAGAGAGACCTTGATAAATTAGAGAGCTGGGTAATCGCCAACAATGTGAAATTTGACAAGGACAAGTGCCAGATTCTGTGCCTGAGACACTGCGTGTACATACAGACTGGGAAATGAGGTGCTGGAAAGTAGTGCCACAGAAAGGGAACTGTGTGTCCTGGTGGTCCATGGCAAGTGAGCCAACAGTGTGCCCTGGCAGCCAGAAAGGCCAACCGTGTCCTGAGGTACATCAGGCAAGGTATTGCCAGCTGGTCAGGGAGGGTGATTATCCTGCTCTACTCTGCACTGGTGCAGCCTTACCTTGAATATAGTGTGCCATTTTGGACATCACAACATAAGAAAAACATAAGCTACTAGAGAAGCGTCCAAAGGAGGGCAACAAAGATGGTGAGGGGCCTTAAGGGGAAGCCATATAAGGAGTGGTTGAGGTGACTTGGTTTGTTCAGCCCGGAAAAGAGAAATCTGAGGAGACACCACATACTCTATACAACTTCCTCACAAGGGGAAGTGGAGGGGTAGGCACTTATGCGTTCTCTCTGGCAAGCAGTTACAGAACCTGAGGGCAGAGTCTGAAGTTGTGTCAGGGGAGGTTTAGGCTAGATATTAGAAAAATGTTCTTCACTCAGAGGGTGGTTGGGCACTGGAACAAGTTCCTCAGGGAAGAGGTCTCAGCGCCAAGCCTGACAGAGTTCAAGAAGCTTTTGGGGAATTCTCTCAGGTACGTGCTGTGATTCTCGGGGATGTCCTGTGCAGGGCTAAGAGTTGGACTCAATGTCCCTTGCTAGCACCTTCCAGGCCTGAAGATTCTGTGATTCTGTGATATGCTCTGTGTGCTGTATATACTCCATGCTCTGTACTAACTTAGTGCAATTATAAATGCTCTAAATATAAACTGTCTTGTGATCCATTTAAAGAAATTTCTATTGCACCTAGTCCCGCGAGGTGAGCACTTTCAGTCACCAGTATAAGGGGTTAGAAGACTAATTCCATGTTTCAGCTGTGTTAATAATTTCTACACAGCAATAAATGAGTAAAATAATTTTTCATCAGGAGTACCTTGCATTAGTGAGCACATGGAGTTATTAATCTTATTTTTTATATTGACAGGTGAAGCATTCTATTCAAAGATATACATTGTGCTCACTGTAAATGAGGCTTCTGTTCGCTGGCACTCAGGGCAGGTACTTACATAAATCTTGGATTTTGGACCAGCTTCTGCCACCGGATGGTATGCCATACAGCCCTGCAGCATACAGAGGCTTGTACCAGCTCTTTACCCATTCCTTGCCATAGTCAGCATGTGGCTACACAACAAAGTGATATAATATTTTTCTCTCTTCTTCTTTTCTCCATTTTTGGATTGCTTGTCCATATGTGACTTTTTCTCAATCATCGTTTTGAAGATATGTTGACAAAATCTTCTGCAGTTTATTGAATGAATCTTGTTGGAATCTTTAATTTCTTTCCAAATATTGTCTAGTGAACAGTAGGGATGTTAGATTGTGTAATAATGTTCTTCCTTTCTTATCCTCTTGTAGTGGTAGTTTCAAGACAGGGCTTAATGCTGAAAAAATACTGTTCTAGTTTGGTAGCTCACACTCTTTACCTTTAAAACCATCCTAAATCTGTACTGCTGCACTGAGCTGTGAGTATCATACTCTGGATTATGCTGTTGTTCAATTTATATCTGAATTTTCATAATATTGTATAAGACGTTTACATTGTTTGCAAAATGCTTAGGCTCCTAATTCTAGGCAGATTCCAAATTTTATTTCACTGACTTTCTCTGGGTGGTAAGAATGATTACATCTACCAGCTTACAGCTCAGTTGAGTGATTGCTGTATTTGTGCTCTATCTGGTCATGTAGGTGGGTTCTACTTCACTAAACAAATAGTATAGGGAAGAAAGTGTCATTGCTAAGTGATTAAATTTTATTTAACAAGGTAATTTTGTGTGAACTCAGCAAAGCTTACAGAAATGAAATGAAAGACCCTAATTTTATCTTGAGTGCCATTATTGAGGAGCAGAATGCAGCTCTGATAAAGTGGTACTGATACAATAAGAATAGCTGTACAAATAGCTGTTACAGTATTTAAACATGTTTAAAATTACTGAAAATTCCTGAGTAAGACAGAATTGAAAAAAAACCCTTTCCTTCCTTTTTCTCACTGTTCTCAGAACAGATAAGCCTTTTAATAATTTTTTTCTGGAGATAATAGATTTGAAGGGAATACAAAGGCATCTGTTGTCAGTGTTGTCATACTGCCAGCGTTCAGATCAGTTTGCTGACATAGGACACGTGGTTCCCTTCCCCAGAGATGTGGAAATAGAAGATAGTCTTCCTTTAAACTGTCACAGTTAAATAGCCATGTGTAATTTCATTTACAGCAATGACTTCTTAATGCATTGGTCTGTACATAGTAGGTTTAATTCTCCTCTTTGTCAATGTCAATAGGAATTTCATGCATGCAACAGGGAAAAAATGTCTAGAGATACCTTTTCTACCTTTACACACCTGTTTCCCAAGTAGTCTATGTTAAAAAATGTGGTTGATATCATGTACTGAATTATAATATTTTCTCTTAATGTGCTTTTCCTGATAAGCAATATTGAACACTGTGGTCTAGGTTAATAAATCTTACTGCCGTATCTATGGGATTAGATTTCATTTAAATAATATAAATATGAATTTAAATTACATTGAGATCACTAAAAGTGTTCCAGCAAGTTAGTATTTAAGCACATATTATAAATATAGATATGTATACGCAAGTACATTTTCATATGTGATATTTAGACAGATAAACATATTATATAATCTTTTCCAAAAATATATATTCACTAAATACACACAAATTTTCCAAGGGTTGGACAATCATGAGTGTTCCTTTCAAACTAAGCCAGGACAGATTAAGTACCACTTAGAAGTACTAAAATATTTGGTTTTCCTCCATGGCAGTTGACTTTCCAGCTCTGAGTCCACGTGAGTAATTTTCTGGAGTTCAGTTAGATTAAACAAACTAAAACTTATTTGTAAGCATTACAGGTGGCTATCTGAGTTACTGAGAATGAGTTCTCCTTGCACTGTTTGTGATGGACTAGGCTACCTGTGTTCATGACTAAAGTCAAGGACATAGTGTGACACTTAGATATTTGTGATGCTTCCAGGATCTCTTTCTCTCTTAACTGGCTCACCTTGCTCATATGGCAGCTACAGCTCTGACAACTATGACACATTTGACTTTGGCTCCCGAAGAAAAGGGAGTTTGTCTTTCCACTCTCATCTTGCACTAGCTGCAACCCCATGTAAGTGTATTTATGAAGACAAAGACAGATGGCAGACATTAAGAATAAAATTGCATTTACATTTTATCTCCCTGCTTTTCTTCTTCCACTGTTGGTTTTTTTTTTTCATTACCTCTGCTAAAGGTAAATATAGTGATGCACAATCACCTATACATTTCACAGATTGTAGTTATAGCTGGTTCTTTATTTTCCTATTTATCCTTGTATTTCATATAATGACCATGCTATGCTTTTCAGTGTTCTATGGGGATTTCATACATGTCTGTAAGTTTAATAAGTTCCCAGATTAGATGCAACACATGTTGGCTCCAAATATACAGCAGGTCCGGAAACTCCATATGCTCCATTTATCTTTTGAGTAGCATTTGTGTACTGCATTTATTTGTAGAAACAGCAAAGGTAAACATTTGGTAGGAGATGGCACCCTAACCGACTCAGATATACATGCAAGGTGATGTCTGTGTTTAAAGAGGCCAATTCAAAAGTCTATTACAGAGGTGTGGTAGCAAGCCACTGGTTTTGCAGAAGGATCATCCATGGAAAAATATTTTCATTTGTAATTAAATATGAAGTAATATACTTCTCAAAAAGTATCTATCAATGGAGGAAATAAAAGCAAAATCTGACTACAAACCATCTTTTTGATGTGTTGTGATTATAAGCTTGTTCTTTTTTTGACTGGTGAGAGCTGTTTCTTAATACTGTGTATTGTGTATCTGTATCATTCCAGTATTCTTGAGGTTTATTTTTGAATGGATGCAATCAAATAGGAGCTTTTCTAGTATTTCAAATGTATTTGATCAAAGAAAATTTCTAGCAAAATAGCTGAGAAATTATAATTAATAAAGAGACAATATCAATTCTTTTTGAGAACCCATTTTCTACCCACTTTTATAGGTAGTCAGAATTAAAGTTTATGGGGCATCTATCGTAATAGCAAAATAATATCAAAATCACTGCCCTTGTTTTTGTTGTTGTTATTGTAATTGTTTTGTTTTTTTAATTATTATTATTGTTATTATTATTGTTA
>NW_008674239.1:0-723 GCF_000695815.1 Acanthisitta chloris
GTTCCTCAGCTGCAGAAAGGTTTTAATTTTTGCAATCTTCTTGTCGATGTGAGAGCACAAATCTTCCAGGGTTGAGGGCACTGCAGCCTCCATCCTCACCCTGAGTGGAAACAAAAGGCAGCGATTAAACAAAGACCCGAGCAGCAAACCCTGAGCACAGGAGAATTGGTAGGAGAAGCAAAGTGGAACTTAAAGTGGCAGCAAATGTAGTCATTCCCTTTCACCTCACAGTGAAGCACAGAGTGAGCGGCAAATAAATTCCCCCAAACTCTGGAGGTTCACACTGATATCAGTGTGATACCTCTGTGATACCAGTGGGATGTCAGTGCAGAGATTCCACAGGAAAACAAGCACACACTCATCACATCGAAGTGTTTGCTCAGAGCTGCAAAGGAGCAAAGAGGCTGGAAACTCACCGCAGTCAACAAGGAGCTCCTGGTTGGTATAAAGCAGCTCTGTAAGGCTCTTGCAGGGAGATTACATTGGATGTTTGATACATAAAGAGGTAATTAAACAACAGAAAACAGGCACTTAGAGAATTATCAGGGGGGTCAGATGAAGATTGGAGATCATCCAGCCCCAACCCCAGCCCTGGGCAGGGACACCTCCCAGCAGAGCAGGTTGCTCAAGGCTCATCCAACCTGGAATGGACAGTGCCAGGGTTGGGGCAGCCACAGCCTCCCTGGGCAGCCTGGCACAGTGTCTCAACAGAACAGAAGACCG
>NW_008674239.1:1065-1296 GCF_000695815.1 Acanthisitta chloris
GCAGCCTGGCACAGTGTCCCACCACCGCAACAGGGAAAACCTCTGACTGAGATCTGGCCTAAATCCCCCCTCCCCACTTGCTTGCTACGACAGCACCAAACCCGCATGAAACATCGGATCGCCCCACGAAAACCGACGGATGAACATCGCAGCAGACAATAACTGCTGCAGACACAGGTACCGAGCGCAACCAACCCGCGCTGGCAGAGAGAGAGAGAGAGAGAGACAGAC
>NW_008674240.1:0-38737 GCF_000695815.1 Acanthisitta chloris
ATGGCGGTTTAAGAGATAGGGCCTCCTCTGGAGCCCAGCTGGCCCAGCCCTCCTCTCCAAACTGTGCTACTTGTTAGCACCCAGCAGGATGCTAGCACAAACACAGGCCTGTTTCCTGCTCCTCTCTTAATTCTTCTGCCTTACTCTTCTTGCCTCTTCCTGATCTTCCTGACTCTTCTTGCCCTTTGCATTTTCCTATCAGTCTTGCTCAAAGTAGAAATCACATGTTATTGAAGCTACGCACTACTGTAAGCATCTACAGACTATTTTGTGTCTCTCTCAACTACCACAGTTTAAAACTTATCCAAATTCTCAATGAACCAAACTGGTCTCACTCCACAATTCTGGCATATGTAGATAGTCAAGGTACCAAATTTCCCAGGTGTCAAACTTTTTAGCTTGTTCTTCTTCTCCAGGTCATCCTTCCCACCAGCGGGTCTGTCACGTGCAGGCTGCAGAGACAGAATTGCCACTTTTGTGACTCCTGTGACATTAAAAGACCTTCCTGGATTGCACCTTGTATGGGCATCATAAGGCTTGTTCCTTTTACCCGAGATATCTGTCTTTCCTTACCAATGCTTTTCCTGTATAAACATTGAAAACAAAAGGCATTGAAAACCATTGCTGGACATTGTATGATGTGTGAAATCAGTTCTGGAACTGGAAACAATTGAAAGGGCACCTTTCAACCCAACTAGAAGGCACTCAAAGCATCTGCTACACCCTCCATATAAGACATGCTTGTGCAATCACAAGCAGTAAGTGCTGGGTTTTGGATGGGCAGCCACTCCTATTAGTTTTTTCACTTACAACTCTTCAACTTCTGGTCACATTGTGATTTCTTACCCCCAGTGCAGTGCAGAGCCTCTTGCCCATCAATGGTACCTGTCAGTACTGGAATTAGCATGCATGTAGTAGTAAAAATGGAAGTTACGAGACATTCTTTCCATCAAAAAACACAATCAAAGTGTCACTGTCATACTGTAGCTGGTTTCTTATGGCTTGGGGAAGGCAGTGTCACAGCTGTCATCAGTGTGTTGATGAACAAGAGGTGCTCATGTCACTGCTCTGATGAGTGGCCCCTCCTGCAAATGCCAATCGATAGCTTTCCCTCTTGCAGTTGTGGACTCCTACAGTCTTGGCAGCAGCTGCATTTCTAGCACACAGGGAACACAAATAGTTGCAAATGATTTAGTGTGATGAAGAGAAATAGTCGATTAGTCTTATGCAATTGGCATAAGAAGCATTCTCAGTCACTCTTCTTCAGCCATGTCAGAGGAAGTAATCACACAGGTCCCTTACATCCCCCTTACATCCTGCACATGTGTTAACAAGAATGAAACACTGAAGACAAATATGTGTCTGAGGGGTGTGCCAATTTACCCTAGGAAAAGCAAGTAAAGATACTTGTAATATTTCACCATAGAGATCAAAATAGCAAGCAACACCAAAGTTGCATTCCTGGTATTCTATAGTCAGTTATTCTGTATTTTAATAGTCTTTAGTCAAGATTGCTTCACACTTGTATACACCAGCTGCACTGTATGTTTGGGTCAAAATGCTACTGTTTCTGTAGAGAGTTTTAAACAGGAACAGTGTTAAATATGAGATCTGAAGTTTTCCTGAATGCATTTCACTCCTCTAAGTGAGTTATCTCACATTGCATGTCATCATTAGTACAGTAAGTATGCAAGAGAAGTTGTCATATAAAATTATACAGAGTTAGGAAAAGAAAACAGTGCCTACAGAGATGCTCATTGCAAAGATTTAAGTTCTCTAGAACAGGTTTGATGTACAGAAATCAACTCTGTGATGGTTAATGTATATTTTAGTCCCTCAACCAAATACAGTATTTTCCCTAAAACAACAGTTCAAACTTAGCAGAGGGGTGGATGTGGAAGAAAAATCTACTCTGTTGTGCTGATAGTGCCACTACTTTAAATGACACTGAAAAGTCAAACAATTCTCTGTTTTTCAGGAAGAATTCTAGATTATCTATTCTGCCTACTGGTTCAAGAATAGGGATATCTGGAAAGCACACACATTGTGATAAGGCTTATATCAAGAAATTGTAATAACTGTTAGGAATACTAAGCAATCACATGGATAATATGACCACAAAGCAGGCACTTTTGTTCATGCTAAGAATCCCTATGGGAGCAAAAATCTGCTACTGTGAGTTTTCTATCAGGACCAAAATTCATAAAAGTTAAATCAAGCAAAATAAAGACCCTTGAATTAGCAGTCTGAAGAGTACTGTGGAGAAGAATGAGATGAGGGAGGCTTGCTTGAGGCAGAAACAGGATGTCAAAGTAGCAGAGGTTAGGGCTGACCCATTTTGCAAAGGCTGTACCTTGGACTGAGGGGGGACAGAATTGCTTACAAAGAATTACTGTTGGACTTTGTCAAGCATTTGTAATAATCTTCATAATGGGTTTATCAGTAAAAAAACTGGCTGGATGGCCAGGTCCAGAGAGTTGTGATTAATGGAGTTAAATCCAATTGGCCGCTGGTCCCTAGTGATGTTCCTCAGGGTTCAGTTCTGGGGCTAGTCCTATTTAACATCTTTATTGATGATTCACGTATGGGGATTGAGTGCACCCTCAGTAAATTTGCAGACAACACTAAGGTTGGTTGGAATGTCAATCTGCCTGAAGGTAGGAAAGAGACCTGGACCGACTTGATCAACGGGCCGAGGACAAGTGCATAAGGTTCAATAAGGTAAAGTACTGGTCCTGCACTTGGGACAAAACAACCCCATGCAGTGCTACAGGCTGGAGGAGGAGTGGTTTGAGAGTTGTTTGTCAGAAAGGGGCTTGGGAATTCTGGTTGACAGCTGACTCAGTATAAGCCAATAGTGTGCACATGTGACCAAGAAGGACAATGGCATCTTGGCCTGTATCGAGAATAGTGTGGCCAGCAGGACGAGGGAAGTGATTATCCTCCCATACTTGGCACTGGTGAGGTCACACCTTGAGTACTGTGTTCAGTTTTGGGCCCCTCACTTAAAATAGAGGATTGAGGATCTGGAGTGGGTCCAGTGAAGGGCAACAAGGCTCAGAAAAGCTTTAGAACACATGTGATATGAGGAGCAGCTGAAGGAATTTGGTTTGTTTAGCCTTGAGAAGAGGTGGCTCAGGAGTGACCTCTTCAGTCTCTACAACTACCTGACAGGGGGTTGTAAAGAGATGGGGGAATGATCTCTTCTTCCATGCCTGCAGTGAGAAATAGAGAGAATGCTCATAAGCTGAGACAGGTGAGGTTCAGAATAGATATTAGGAAAAACGTTTTTCCCTGTTAGGGTGGTCAGGCACTGGAATATGTTGCCCAGGGAGGTGTTGGAGTCACCATCCCTGGATGTGTTTAATAGGTGCCTGGGTCTGGCACTCGAAGATATGGTTTAGGGTTTAGGGGTCACAGCAGAGTAGCAGGTTAATGGCTGGACTTGGTGATCTTAGAGATCTCCTCCAACCTTGATGATTCTATGATTGTAATCATCAGATGAAGATACAAAAGCCTTCTTCCCATACAATGTGCAACATACTGTATTACCATTTCTAGTAATTATTGACTTTATTAAAAATCCAATTCTTCTCCCACTATGACACAGGCTGATTTCCATTGCAAGCTTCTTGTTATTTATGAGAGTTTTTAAGCAGAGCAGAACAGCATATCTATTTACATATTAGGATCTAAATTTGCTGAATAGACTGAGCTATAAAGAGGACAAGATTAAATAACATGTTCTGAGAGAATTTAAGTGTACTACAGTTGAACTGAACATGTCTATGCACACAAAGTATGATCCGTATGCAATGTACATGTATCAAAAGAGGTTTGCATCCTTTGCCTCAGATTTTTACTATCATCACATTCTTTATAAGGGATATGTGTGTGAATGGAACTGAATCCAATAACCATTAAATATAGTTCAGAAATACCATCTTCAGTTAGATGTATTTGTATAAACATCCATGTACTAGCTGTGTAAATCTATAGCTGGTTCCTTGGGGCATGTAGTAATGCAAGCTGCTTCCTTCATCAATGAAAAGCATTTTGAGTTTTGTCATTTAGTGGAGTCTCAGAGACTAAACAATACACAGTTGTTCTCTGTACTGAAGAGGCTTTGAATTACTATATTCAGATCCCAAAGGCATAGAGTTTCTTTCAGTCACAGAAAAGAGTCTCAGGATACACTGCAGATGTTCTTAGAAAATGCTGGATAACAGTGTAGACTCTGTCTGTAAGTTCCAGGCCAAACTTGGTTCTCATTTACATGCACATGTGCACTTGCAAAGAACAACAGGTCAGTGTTTTCACAAGTGAATTTGTACATCACATTGTTTGCAAATGGATAAAATGTTCTGTAGGCTGCATATTGCATGTGAGCTGAAGGAACAAGTCACCCTATGGAAACACCTTGCCTTTTTTCAAAAACAACTTATTTACTAAGTAGGTCCAGGGTGTAATCACACCTTTATAGTAGTTACCATACAAATAATTCCAGTTGTGTAATCCTAACTTCCTCTTAATTTTGCATGTCTGTTTAACTGCAATAGTACAATGATACTTTCTTGCAGCCTTCTCTATCAGACTCAATGTAATACAATGAAATCTGCAACACACCGTGTGTGAAAATGTTGTCAAATCTTCTTCAATATGAATCTGTACATAATTCTGTATGTAAAACATCAGAGGCCATGCATAACATCATCTATACGTGGAGACATGAAGGAGAAATGGGGTGATAGAGACAAACTATGTTGAAGCTGTCATTTGTAGTAATGTTTTCAAGGGTTGTTATGCACCTCCGTAACAGGACTTGATAGAGATTCTATACATGCACAGGTGTGTGGAAAGTAGAGTTCAAAGGTCCAAGAGCATGTTAAAGTCATAAGTATATATCTGCCCAAACGCATGCAAATACCTGCTGTTATAGAAGATTTCAAAAAGAATGTATATGCATCTGCAGATTAATACCTCATCTTCATTTCTGGTGTTACTTAGAAAGAAAATCATGAATAAGATCCACAGTTGAACAAATTCAATTCAAAAAGCCTATAGTTGCTTTATGTACTTAGCATTCTGAGCAATGGGCAGCCATGAAGTGAAGGCTTATGAATGAGAGAACTAGTAGAAACTTTTCTTGTTAAAACACTTATCTTCTGAAAAATGCATATTCGACTAACTTACGTTTTGCAGAAACATATTGCTTTTAGTGCAATCCAATAAAATTGTCAAAACTTAATTTCAATTGAGTTGAAAATATATTATTTTTACCTCAGATAGAGATAAAACTTCTCAAATGAGTTAACATGGATTCCTATATCTACCTGTGAAAATTTAAGGTCTCAAGAGAAGACAGTCTTCTAACAGCTTGGGTTCCTATTCAGACCAGGCTCTTCCCACACAAGAGGCACATCCTACTACAGTAACCAGCCTCCCCACGTGCTCTGAAACCCACTGTCCACCACAGGGGATAGGTTTTTCTGGAAGGCTGACCTAAGAAGAAACACTGTAAGAAAATTATGAGTAAAGTCTTAGAGTTATCTCAGTGGCTCAGAGAGCTGAATATTGTAGTTTACCTGAATCAATATTAAATAATTTATTTCTCATTCTCATCCATGAGTGAAGTCTTTCAAATGACAATCCCTGAAGCAACATGCATAAATGGGCATTCTAGCATGTCAGAAACAGCTTCCTAAAAAAGAAAGCCAGGAGAAAGGAAGGGGACATTACCAAACATTGCAAAGCTTGTTTCTGAATGATCTTTAACTCTTAATGTAAGGCCAGGTGATACTGAGGTAAAATTAATTTGGCAGGCCTTGAATTCTCTTTCTTCTTACAATGGTGAACTCCTTAAGGTGCTGAGAAAAATTTTGCTAGGTATTGTGATGATTTAATTGCCAGGGTTTCTCAAAGACATGATCATTGTGAAAAATTTACTAATATCGTTAACTTCAAGTTTGAAGATTAAAACTTTTGCAAGTGTTATTCTTCTGTTATAAGCATACCTATGCTTTATAAAATAAAGCATGCTTTATATTATGTTCCCAGTCTGCCCAAACTTTGCCAGTGTGGGATTTCAGACATATTAGTGTAAACTTACTATTCTTTTTAAGCAAGTCACAAGTTTCCCTAAACTCTTCACCCAGAAGTGGTTGACACAATATAATGAAAATATTTCTATGCATATAAGTAGATTTGCCTAACTGCTTGTAAGTCTATAGTCTCCACATACAATAAATAGGAACAAGAGCAAATATATTTCACAAATATGAAATTATTTACCTGCTATATAAAGGCAATATCTTTTTCCCCTTTAAGAGCTATTGAGAATTATACTTAACCATAGTGGTGTATTGTACAGCAGTCAGTCTGTGTCTAGCCTCTGTTCATCATCATTAAAGTAAATGTTCTACCTTCTATATATTATTGGTAATGGAGACTGTAATACATGCATCAGTATTTAGGAAGTTTCTGCAGTGTCGACTTTGTATCCCTATGCATTTCCTAAGTGGATTTATCTATAATAAATCTATGAAACAAATGCATGCAGAAACATATTTCTGAATTTATTACTTCATTAAGTTAAGCTCCAGTAAGGTTGCTGAGGTAAAGCTAATATCACAGGCCATACTATATAGCACAGGCTTTCTAGATTTTTCTAAACAATAGAAATAAATCATAGAACATTCCTTGCTGTGTTGTGAAGGCTTATGGGTAATTACCAATGTGGTCATTCTCCTAAATCCCAATGTTTTAGGATTACTTCTATATTTCATTTTTCAGCAGAAAAAAACCTTTCAGCCACAATAAAAATGTTGAATCCAAAGAAAAATCTAACAGTCCATAAAAGGAAACTGACATTATTTTTTTTTTAAGCAGTCATAATTACTTACAACTTCTCATTTCTAAATCTGCCTTTTCCTTACTAAACATGACAAAGATGGGCCCAGACTGCAACCTCTATAACCTGCAGGGACCTTCCCAGAGGACTCCAAATTGAGGCCAGAATATATAGAGAAACTCATAAATTCTAGTGAGAAACCTAACTTTTACTACACTCCTAAAAAAAAGAGTCACCTCTGTGTCACTGTTCTGGAGTTAAGTTTTTAATTTTTAAAAACAGATAGTGTCTGGAGGAGAATGCTTTCTTTATTCATATTTGTCAACTATTTCATGCAATTTTGTAAAAGTAAGCTTGTTTTTCCAACCTCTTTGATCCTGTTTTAAGCTGTTGAAGTGACTTAAGAGCCTAAACAAACTGTAAGTCCTTCAAGCTATTTCTAAAAGCCACTCAGGCATTTTATTGAACACCAGCAGATCCAATCCCCCTGACCATGGCATCTAACCAAGGTAATGAAATCAATAACTTGTTTTTTCAGGCACCTTATATTGGCTCTCTTGGGAGGACCTCTCAAATGTGACTCACACCTGAAGCAGCTCAGCTACATAGGATGAGTTTAAGACATGATAGTTAACCCACTTTTGCAAATGGCCCTGTCTAACCATGGGTGCCAGCATACCCGGGAGGGTCCTGCTATGTCCAGTGCTGCTAGACAAGCTTTAGCTGCAGAGGCTGTATAATGCTATGAGCATGTTGCTGTGGCTGTCATGATACACCTGGCCTTGCAGTCAGGATTGTCAGCACAGGCCTAATACCACTAACATTATAGGCACATATTTTCCCAGCTCAGAGCAGAGGCAAAGTAAGCTCCACAGAAACTCTACCCCTGTAGACACAGATCATACAGAATATCTTCTCATGGCAAACTATAGCTTTAGACTCAAACACTGAGTAGAGGGAAAAGATCACCTGTCTTGACCTGCTGGCAGTGCTCTGTCTAATGCAGCCCAATAGGCTGTTGGCTTTCTTTACCCCAAGGGCATATTTCTGACTTCCGTTCAACTTGGTGTCCACTAGGATCCCTATGTCTTTTTCTGCAAAACTATTTTCCAGTCAGTCCATCACCAGCCTGTCCAGTGCATGGGATTATTCATCCTCACATACAGGACTTTTTATTTCCCTTTGCTGAACTTCATGGGGTTCCTATCAGTCCATTTCTCCAGTCACTCTGCATGGCAGTGCATCCATCTCCTGTACTGACCACTCCTCCGAATTTTATGTTATCTGTAAACTAGTTGAGAGTGCTCTCTGTCTTATCATCAAGGCATTTATGAAGATGTTAAATGCTATTTGCCTTAGTATAATCCCTGGGGACATCACTGGTAACTGGCATCCATCTTGATTTCATGTCACTCATCATAATCCTGTGACCCTGGCAGTTTAGCTAGTTTACAGTCCACCTCACTGACTACTTATGCAGCCTGTTCTTCATCAGTTAGTCTATAAGGATGTGTTACGATCTGTTTGGATCTCTCGATTTTACAGATTAGCATAATCTGTGAAATTAATCTTGATTTTAGGAGTTCATTAGGCAAGAAAGAAAATGCATCAAACAAGGGCTGAATGTCACTTGTAAAGACTAGTCTAATGTGAATTCACTAGTTCATCTCTTTGTTAATTAATGTAGTTTCTAATTTACAAGTTTAAGTAATAATTTGTGACTCACAACTTGCAATTTATACCTTGTGCACCTGCAAGCAAAATTGTTACCTAGCCTTTTACTGGGCTCACACTAGTGAGAATGCCCATCCCTCCTCCTCCATCGTAGTATAGGCATCCTTTGTGTCAGTCAGGCAAGCATGGAAGCCTCAGTAGTCCAGCAGTTGTTAGCTTCACTTCAAACATTTTTTGCTAGAGTGATGTATTTATACCTTCAAACTTGGAGATTTAGTCTATACTGTTTCCATAAGTCATCGTACTTTGAAGAGACTGCCATACAATTAAAATGGTGGGTGCAGGAGACAGGAAGATGCAGCTGATAATGACTGCATAGTGATCTTTATCCTGTCCTGTCCATTGTGTCCTGCCTTCATGTTGCTCTTGCTTTGACCCGAAGGCGCTGCTCCCAGCATATTTCAGGCCTTAGCGTGAGCTGTGTCTTAGACCAAAATCTGAGCAGGACCTGAGTGAATGATCACAGGATGTCAGTGGAAGACAGTGTTGAAAGCCTTGCTACAGTCATGATAACCAATATCCATTGCTCCTCCCTCACCTAGTCATTTCATGATAAGTATGCACCGGTCATCTCATCATAACATAAGTAGTCATGTTGACTACTCCAAATCACCTTCTCATCCTTCATGCATTTGACAATGGTTCACCTGATTCTTCTCCACCAAAGGAGTCTTCGTTGCTCCACGCTTTCCCACTGGTGTTAGAGGCCTGTGATTCAAAGAAATCGACCCAACAGCATAATACTTTTAAGCAAGCGTTCCTTTAAAGATGGCACTGAGTGCATGGGGGATAGCTCCTCCTATTACACATACCCCAACTCCAGACAGGACATCTTATATTTCAACAAATCATACATATTCATCATATGTCCAAGAATTCATATGTATACATTAATTATTCCCCAAAATTATTATAATGTCTCCATCCCCTTTGTACCTGCACAGTCAATTGAGGTGGTGGTCATTGAGGGTTGTCTGTGGCCCTCAGTGGTCACCCCATAATCTTCATCACCCTTCCTCTGGATGAACTCTCTTACTTGGCAAATGCATGTTGTTCCTTGCCTTGATTCCAACCCCCACAGCTGGTTTCAGCAGGTACTGGTTCTTTATCATTCACCAGGGTTTGCTCCATAGATCCTCTGACTGATTGTCAATCATAACTTCATTTCAGGAAAACAGTGCAAGGCATGTATTTCTTAAGTGGACTATAAAGTTCTAGGGTTAATTATTGCTAAAGCTACAATTCCCTAGCTCCCTTTATTCACCTGGAATTCCTGAAGGTTAAGTACCTTGGCCATTTCCATGTCATATGCCATCAGGTCTTTTGCCTCATTCTGCAGAGCGCCCACATTTTCCTACCCTTTTTTACTTCTGATTTACCTGTAGGAGCCTTTCTTGTTGTCCTCCACATCCTTCACCAGATTCAAATCTAAGTAGGCTTTGCCTTTCCTAATCCAATCCCAACATGCTCAGACAGTGTGTCTATATTCCTCCTGTGTCATCTGATGTTGTTTCCACATCTAGTATGCATCGTATTTATATCTGAGTTTCTTCAGGAGCTCCTTGTCCATCTGTATAGGTCTCTTCCTACTTTCTGCTTGGCTTCTAGAATGCTGGGATGGACCATCTTTGAGCTGGAAGGAGTTTATCCTTGAAAATTAATCAGCTCTCCTGGAATGTTTCTCTCCAGGACTGTATCCCTTGGAATTTTTCCAAGTAGATCCCTGAGGAGACCAAAATCTTCTCATCTGAAGTCCAGGGCTTGCACAGCAAGAGTGGTTGTTGGAGCATACTTTGATCACGAGCTGGTTGTAGCTAAGTTTTGCCCATTTCTTTTACTGGATCTCCTGATGTAACCATAAACCACAGCCAAGGAGCACAAAAAAAGGAGAAAGTAGAGGTGTTTTTCTCACTGATGGCAGTCACTTCCTGCAAGAGCCCTCTATGACAACTGTACTGATGTTTGCAGGTGCAGGGCTGAGAGAAAAGCAGCAAAAAAAAGGGCTGTGAGAAAAAGTGCAAGAACAGCAGTGCAAGGACAACCAGGGGAAAATATTCCCAAAGGGGCCCTGGAAAATGTTACCAGAGCAGTATTGGTAAGAGGGTGCAGGGCTGCAGTGGAAGGTAGCATGTAGAGTTCAATGAAAGGCCCTGAGGCATTTAAAAAGACCAAACCAGCTTGACACTCTATCACAGCTTCCCCCAGCCCCAGCTGCCATAAAGTGCTAATTATCCATAGCACAATGGCTGCATCAGGTTGTCAGACATTTGCCATGCACAGTATTTTCAGGGATGGAGCCTGGTTGGAAAGGAGTTTCTTGACCCCTAGGCAACTGCAAAAACAAGCTAAAACCAATTCAGCCCAAGACAAGCCCAGCCCTGAGACTCTGCTCTGTCAGGTCAATAGGCCAATGGACTTTCAGTAATAAAGGAAAAAGTCTAATTTCCTGGACTACATGGACCAAAGTGCTGGTGGAATGAGCTGTCTTCTTTGGAATGTTCAATCATTTATTCTTCTGTTCTTAGGGCATCTGGGGTTGAACTGTCACACATGCAACTTGACCCATTGGGGCATGATGCAGAGAGGGTATTGCACCACATTTGTTAGGAGGATGATCACACAATCTTATTTATGTTGTTCTGTGGACTTCACAGGTTGATTCAGACATCTGTATACGCTAGAGTCCCTTGCAATTTTTTTGTACCCTTTCCCCACTTTTTCAGATAAAGCATAAAGGATTTTTAAGACTTTTGTAAGATTCCAGTTTATGGAGTCTTACAGCACAGCATGATTCAAGTTTTAAATATTGTCTGGAAAGATGCTTGACAGCTACTTGAAGATTTTAGCTCACTGTTAGAGGTTATCTGCATTTCTAATGCTATATCTTTTTAAAGAGCAATTAATCAGGTTTTTTTTTTCTGTTTGCATGCTGCTAAACACCCATCATATATATAGTTGCATTTTCAAGATCAAGAAGATTACAACTATTCAAGGATACCCTATTTATCTTTCTGTCCTTGGAGACAAAGTTATCAGAAGTTATGGATGTTTGTGAATTATCAAAAGAAAAATGCCTGTAATGAAAGTTACAGAAAAGACATGTAATGAGTAAGGAAAAGTAATTTAAATTCAAAAGAATGCGATTAGATTCCATAATGAAAGATGTTGTCATATTATATGGCAATCCTTTAAGTCGTAAAATGACAATATATTCTTATTGCAACAGAGTGATCTGAATTGTGAAGAAATGAAAAATATTAAAAGAAAAGAACTGTGCAAATGTGCTGATTCATCATGTTTCTTTTTAGATAAAGATGTTACTTAGAGCTTTGAGTAGGAACTGATAGTTCTCTGCTCATCTTTCAGTAGGGTTTTTGATAGCAACAAAATTGAAAACTTTTAAACCTCATCTTTTTTTAAAAATCAGATTATTCTTCCTACAAACTGCTTATTAGCCTGTAAGAGATATCTGCAGCAAAAATATCTTTTGTTTGCCTGTTTGTTTTATATCTTACACTATTACTTGTCTAATTTTAATGGGATATAACATTATGAAGATGAATTACATGCAGTGTTTGCACAACATCTCAGCACAGTGTTGTGTTTGCTACGTTATATGTTTTTGACCATAACATTGCATCTGAAGATGTCCCACTTATGAATCTGTGCACTCACTGAAGCCCAAAAAGCTGCAGAAAGATGGAAACAGGAAATCAGAAGATTGAAAGCAACTGCTGAACTTTGAGTGTTTAATAAAAGCTCTACTCTCACTATGTGCAAAGGGCACAAAATGAAGCCAGTGTTAAATGCATGCTTCAAATACAACCCAAAGCACCATATGGGATCCACTGGAACCTTATTGTTCCATTTGACCCACTCTTTCTCAGAGCAAATTCACTGTCAATACAGAATTAGTGATTTGGGTAAAAGACATTATACTTCTGATAATTCAAGGTTCTTATGTTGAAAGAGCTTTTTAGTTAAAAATGGTTCAAAGAAACATTTTATTAGGGCATGTAAAGTTCAGAGAGTTTAATGGTATCTTATATCATCCCAACTATAACTGTTTGGGCCAAGCAGAAATGTCTCACCTTTTGGAGAGAATTTCACTAATCTATATAATTTAATATAATTGATACATGTAAAATTATTTATTTTTAAAGGCAATATTAAGATTCTGCAGCATGGCAACAGGTCATCACCATGCCTTTGAGTCTAGGTAATGCTGATTATATTCAAGTTGATGAAAAACACACATGCACTTATTTGCATGAAGAGAATGTAGCACTTTAACTACAACACAGTGTTTAATATCTGTTTTGCCAAAACAACTAAAACTGGAGTACTGAAGTTGATTGGGTTAGAAAAGTGTGCAGGCTAAGGAGAAAGCTGAGACATCACAGGCTCTGCAGCACTGGCGGAGCTTTAGATGATGCTGCAGTATGGTTTGGAGATGAAATGGGGGAAGAAGTAACTGATAAAAAAAAAGTAAAAACAATCACCCTGGGGACATTTCAATTAGTGTTTATTCAGTGCTGTTTGATTCAGTGAGAAAGCTGCTCCTTCAGAGTATGTTTGTTTGCTTGTTTACCTGTATTTCTTTCCCTCTCTATCCTCTTTCTCAGGGCACTAGCTAAACCAGTCCAAAAGTAGAAAACGAAGGAGCAAATGGAGGAGAAGGATTCAATTTCATTGTTATTGTAATTATGTTTCAAGTCTTCAACACATTAATTGTTCTGACTGACAAGAAAAATACCAATATACTACAGTGTTCCTAAAGCCACTGGGTTTGCTACAGGCATTGCAATGTGAAATGTTATGGACTGTGTCATGCAGGAGGTGGTCTGACCTGAAGAACAACTTCAAGCAGGATTTTCATGAATAAACAAGCTATTTTGATGCTAATCACCTGTCTCACTGATTTGCAAATGAAAACTGCAGTTTGATACAGATGTTGCCAACAATGCTGAAGATAAGTACTGAGTTGCTGAGTTTACAGAAACAATTTTAAATATTTTTGTTTGCTAAGCAAACTAGTCAGCAAATAAATAATTTGAGCCCTAGCTCTAAATACAAGAAGAAGATGCAAAAGGCTGAGTTCTGTTGCCTGTTGTATTTTCTATTCAGTTAAGAGACTAGTAGTGAAATTTACCTCAATATTAAATTCTTTCAGTTACTGCTTTTCTATTTCAGTGAAGCCTGACTATGAAAATAAGATATGTATTTACTAATCATTATCATCATTATGCTGAGATAATTTGTACTAAGGTGCATATAGCAACTGAATGTTTGCCCCACTATAAGTCAACTGATACAAAAAGCCAATTTCCTACACTAATAAAGGAAAAGTTATATTAATTAAAACTTTCAGCATTTTTTTGCTAAATAGGACCCAAACTTACTTTTAGTCTGCAATTTATTTAATGGGTTGACAACTTAGCTATCAATACCAATAATTGTTCTAGACATTGATTTAACAAACTATGATTACATAGACATAGACATTTTGTTGCTTTTTAATGTAATCTAATCAGCTGATCTAAACCAGTATTTTGACCTGTGAAAACATACTTGGCTTCCTATGTTACTCATCAGTACTATGTATCAAAAGATTTTGCTTTCTATTCCACAACAAAAGGTCTTAGAGTTGCTGGATATAATTTACTAAGACTAAGATGAAGCATCTTTTAAATTTCACCTCATGATCTAGAGCTGGTGATGAGAAAGAAATATGGAGGCTCCACAATTCTTGAGAATCGATAAAACACTGCACTGGCTTTAGCATTTATCAATTTTTAACTACCGCTACAAGGCTTCAAGCAATCAATTATTTCCCAGCTCAGTGAGAGACTCAGAGCTATACCAGATAAACCAGAAATCAATTTTACTGCCTTGTGGCTGCTTTCTAAATATGTTTCTCCATACCACACTTAAAAACAAACAAAGCTAGATTTTTTAATTATTTATTTTTATACAGACATGGCTGAATTCCCTTCATACTTCACTTGATGTTAAAAATTCAGAAAAGAATAAGCATTATCTTTGTTGGGATATAGATGCATCATCCTTTTATTATTTTTTTCTAAAGATACAGAGGAACAAATCTATTCTTTTCCATTTTTTGAGTCTGACAATGAATCTGGGAACTATTTTTCATAGTGAAGGGTCTCTTGGCTGTTCTTTTATATCATCCTTCTGGAATTCTCTGCCATGAGGGAAGCATTGAATTGGCATAAAGGGTGCAGTATTCTGCTAAGGAACCATGGCAGGTATGATGGAAATTAGCAACGTGTTAATGAAAAACATAGTCTCCTCCAAAGAATGAGCAAACTCTTACATGAAATCCAAAGAAAATGTCATTCTTATTAAACAGATGGCAACATGAAAATACAGATCTAACTTCCATGCCAACCTCCCTCCATGTGTGCCTGGGTCTGACTCCACCTGACTCAGCTGAAGTGCCAGGAGCAGCATTGGGTGCATCAGCCTGTGCCTCTGCCAGGAATGAAGGCATTTTGACCCAATACTTAGAAAAAAGCCTTGGTTTGTGGCATTTGTGAGGTGTCACTGAGCATGCCACTGCAGCCCAAGGTACACTGTGCTTTTCAATAAGAAAAGAGCTGACAGTGTTTGTTGACTGAACAACTCTTTATTTAGGGGATGTCCATCGCCCAGAAGGGCTCCATTCCTTCTCTGCTATGCTTATCAGTTTACATGTACCATGTAAACTGAAGTTCCATGGAGATTTTTTCTTTTTTGCATTAAAACCCCCCATGAACTATTTCTGCTTTTGGAAGATTTGAACTTTATGTAACTTCTAAAGGGTGTTCTTTTTATTCTTTTCCTGTTATGTGGAATGAGAAACATTTGTGTATGTGGCTGTACTCAGGTTCTAGTGGATTTTTTTACACTCCTGCATAACAGATAAACATGGAATGGCCAAGGTTGGCAGGAGCCTGTGGTCCAAACTCCTATAAAACCTGTTGCCCAGGACCTTGTTAAGAGGCGTTTTGAATATATCCAAAGATGGACACTCCAGAACCTCTCTGGACAACCTGTGCAGGTGTTCAGTCACCCTTACAGTAAAAGAGTGTTTTCTGATGTTCAGATAGAACCTAGTATGCTTCTGTTTTTGTCCATTGTCTCTGGTCCTTTCACTGGGCATGACTGAAAGCAGTCTGGATCCATCATCTTTTCGTGCTCCCTTCTAACATTTATATACAGTAGTAAGATCTCTGCTGAGGCTTCTATTCTCCAGGCTCAATGCTTCCAGCTTTCTCAGCCTTTACTCATAGGAAAGGTGTTCCAGTCCCTTCATCATGTTAGTGATCCTTTGCTGGACTTTTTCCAGTATGTCCATGTCTCTCTTGCACTGAAGAACCCAGAACTGAACAGGGTACTCCAGGTCTGGCCTCACCAGTGCTGAGTAGAAGGAAAGTATCACTTTCTTTCACCTGCTGACAACACTCTTAATGCAGCCAGAATACAGATAATCTTCTTTGCACCAAGGACACCTTGCTGACTCATCTTCAACTTAATGTCCACCAGGACTCCCATGTCTCTTTCTGCTGGGTAGCTACCAGCATGAATTAGTGCATGGGGTTGGTTTTTCCTTCCTAGGTGCAAGACTTTGCACTTCTTGTTGAATTTCATTAGGTTCCTGACAGCCTATGTCTCCAGCCTGTTAATGTCCTTCTGGATGGCATCATGACCCTTTGGCATAAGAGCCATTCCTCTCAGTTTTGTATCTCTGATAACTTGCTGAGAGTACACTCTGCCTCGTCACCAAGACCATTAAGAAAGATGTTGAACAGGATCAGGCCCAATCTCAATGCCTGGAGTACAAGTGCTAGTTACTGGCCTCCAATTAAACTTTGTGCCACTGATCACCACCCTCTGGTCCTGCCCACTCAATTTCCAGCTCAACTCCCTGTCTGCTTATCCAGTCCATACTTCTTTAGCTTCTCTGTGAGCATCTTATAAGACACAGTGTAGAAAGGTTTCCTGAATTCCAGGTAGGCAATATTCATTGCTCTCCCTGCATCTAGTAGGCCAATCACTTTATTATTGTAGGTTACACAGGAATAGAGCCTCTGCATGTAAATGGTATATAGAAACTTGGAAACATAGAACATATACTTTTGCAGTCTTTTGCAGCATTTTACAAACTGATTTTTATGAATATTCAAATCTAAAATTTTAAAAATTCACTTACTAGATTCCATCCTATATGACACTTTGTCTAAAAAATACTCCTAGTTTACTTTAAATTATATAAATATCGAGTTTCATGAAGCCTGTGAAAAAGATCAGTTTAAAAGCCTGTGAGATGTAAACTGCTCAATATATTTATTTTCTTTCTAAATCCTTTTCTGTTCTGACCAGCTCAACCTGGACAATATCTAAAGCACAATGACATTTTGACCAGTACTGAAGGCACAGAAGACCAATGGTGAGGACTGTGCATAGCTGTTAGAAACATTTTCATTGGAAATGAGTCATAGGTTCAGAGCAATACTGCCCTGAACCCATTTCAGATATAAACCAGGAAATGCTCACCTGTTTAAGCCTGTCTTATCAGGACATTCATTGCCACTACAGGGTCATTATCTACTTCAACAAAGGCATAAAGCACATGTTGTTTGCCTGCTAGTACTCTTACAGTACTTTGCAGTGAGAACAATTCTGCTTTTACCTTTTTACAAGTTGAGCCATTTGCCTATCAGCAATAACTCATTTGTATGTTCTTTGTACTCAGCTTATACATAAACAATTCCCCTCTGGTCTCACTTGTAAAGCTATGTTTTGAGGCTTTGCCATCATATTCCAAAATAAGTTTATTTTCCTGCATAAATTTTTACCTATGAAAATTTATACCTAAAATATGGAGATAGAGTAAAGACCTATCTATTTCTACTTTTCCAAATGTATAAAGTGGTTTAAAGTGCTTTATGCACGTACCATATTGGTTTTCATTAAATTTTAAAGTAAATACTGGTGATTTACAATTTCATGTATAAAACCTTTTATTTCTACCAGAGAATTGCATAAACTCTTTTATGAAATTTCACACTATGTAAAATATAAAGTCTTTCAGTACATTGTAACTTCACCATGCCAGTGGCTATAGTTGCACGGTAGTTACACTGCACTGTACTGTGTTGCAACCTGAAAGGGGCCACCAAGGACAGAGGTTTCAGTACCAGAAAAGACGACCTCTCTGACACCATTTTGCAACCTGGTTGTTCTTGTGAAGTGTCTGTGTTCATGAATACCAGACATAGCCTGGAGCACATACAAATACGTACGTGTCAGATCAATAACTTTGCACAAGCTTTAATTTAGTCTAAAAAATTTTAACTAGTATGTGAAATTTATCTTGAGAGGTTTACTTTGCTTCTCTTTTCTCTTTTGAGCTGTTGGCATGACACATTTGTTGAGAGAAGACTTCATTAAAAGTTATAACATTGAGAGGAAAAGAAAGATTTTACATCAGGAAACAGTAAAGTTTATAGTGAATATAGAAAAGGTAAGAAATGCTGCAGCAGAATTTGTCAACTTTGTTTTAAAACCCCTCTACTTTGTGCAATATACATGGATGTTGTTTTGAGTATGTACTCCACCTGCTATTTCTTTCACAGAACTCTAAACAGGGCAAGAGGCAATGGGCAGATCCACCTGTACATGAGGAAGAACTTCTTTACTGTGCAGGAGACCAAACACTGCAACAGACTGCCCAGAGAGGCTGTGGAATCTCCCTCAATGGAGATACACCAGAACTATCTGGACACAATCCTGTGCCATATGCTCTAGGATGGCTCTGCTTGAGCAGGTAGGTTGGACCTGATAACCCACTATGGTCCCTTTCAATCTTACCCATTCCATGATTCTGTGACTCAAATCAACTCAAGAGACAGAGTATGTTCACCCAGTGAGACGATCCCCACCTCTAGGTATATCTCCCTTATTAAATATGTAATCCTATGCCTTCTTTACTTTACATGATTAAAATCCTGTTACAGAATTATTAATTTCCTCAAGGACTTTCTACTACATTAGTCGCTATGACTAGTTCATAAATACACATTTATTTTGCAACACCGACTTGAAGACTGTGCACTAACCACTTTATAGAAACAGTGAAGCACAAAAATACTACACACTTTGGAAAATGGAACTAATCCAATATTCATAAGACCTGGCTTTGGGAAAAAATTAAAATTTTATACTAAAGTGTAAAATGCAGTTTTTATATTTTATTGACTTGGATAAAATGGAGTTTATTTTCTGTCACAAAGCCTTATCACATCTGCAATTCAGGATCATGTGTCCATCTAGCCTCACATAAAATGAGATAGGCTGTTTTGGCATGGCAAAATAGAATTGCCTCAAGATAGGATATAAAATCAAGGGATGATCCAGATTGGAAGGACCTGCCTACCTATTCTGCAGTTCAGAGCAGGGCCAGGTCTGTCATCAGACTGGGTTGCTCAGTTGTGGCTTGAAAACCACCATGGATGGAAATGGTACCTCTCTGGGCCATCCTGACTGTCTTCAAGGTGAAAAGGTTTTTCCTTAGGACTGGTCTGAGCCTCTCCTGTTTCGATTTATACAAATTGTTTCTTGTCATCTCTCAATCCTACAGAGAGGCAATAGGGGCTCCCCATAGGAGCTAGTGACTACTGCTAAGGCCCCAAGGCACCCCTTCACCATCCTGAACAAACCCCAGTCCCAGAGTCTCTCCTCCAAGGGTCTGGTTGTCTTGCTGGCTTTCCTAGAACTCTCTCCAGTTATAGAATCATAGAATAGTTTATGTTGGAAGGGTCCTTAAGAATCATCTAGTTCCAGCCCCTCTGCCGTGGACAGAGACATTGCCAAATAGATCAGGTTGCTCAGTGTCCCATCTAGCCTGGCTAGGAACTCTTCCAGGGATGGAACAGCTTCCTGGGTAACCTGTTCACAACTGGTTGAAAGTATCTGGATCAGGTACTGCTTATCTTTAGGCAACTAAATCCTGCTCTTAGTGACCCCATACCAAAAATGTTGTCAATTGCTCCGGCTCATATAGGAATGTTGCACAATGTTGCAAGCAATCTGGGGCTAACATAATATTATATTAATGTTCCTATGTGGAAATCTCATGTATTTACCACATGGGACCTACGACAATGTAAAAAACTCTTGGAAATAATGCACAGCTTTGATTTAACCCCAGATAAATACCACCCTCTCCCATGAATAATATAGATTTAAAAAAAGAGTAGAATAGAGCAACATAAATTCTATTAAGACTATTGTATATTATTATAATTTGCTTTTAACAGTTTTTTGTGTGTGTTTCATTTCTGTATTTTAGAAAGCTAAATTTCCATTATATTCATTTCCATATGGTTTATGAGAAATCTGGGACTTCAACAACCTCTTCACAGAATTCTGCTTCTTTTTGGACAGCATTAGCTGCAAAAATATTGATTTCTCTGATCCATACTTTTGATAGAATTATATGGGGAAAAAAGATGGCCAGTAATGAGAGGTAAAATGCTTTAATTGCTATTGTCTACAATTTCAGTCCCTCTGTACAGGGAGTCTGTACTCTTTTTAGACTTCCAGAGTTGAGCTGGCTAGCATTGACATTAAAGAAAAATAGCTTTGTTGACAGCGGCAGCATCTTGTGATCATTTTAGGACAACTGTGAGGAAGGAAGTATATTTTCTAAGGTGGACAGAGGCATTGGCCTAAAGCCTAAAGGTAAGGATGGCATTATATTTTACATGTTTTATTTGGAAGTTCCACACTGGGTTACTTTTTAATCAAGCAGTAAATTCTTTTACTTGACAAGGATGAAATTGGTTCTGTACTGCAACAACAGTGTCTGTTCAGTGGAGAGAAAAATGCATAAAAAGCAGATTTTTCTGGTGGGACTAGACTCAGTCTTACTCAGGTATTATAATATGCAATGCAGAAGAGAAAGAGGAAAGGCAGAGGAGAATGCAGAAAGTTTGAAGGAGATAAACTTTGGGGAATTTTCCCTGAAAAAGGAACAAAGACAAGGTCAAAATATCACCTCGCAGAACTGAGAGTTCAAATATGGGAGTCAAACTGAAAATATTAACCCAATTTCATATGCTATCCCTCCATTTTAGATTAAGTTGCTACTACACTTCTGCATCAACAGATACGGGTTTGAGTCAGTTCAACACAGTGTCCAGGATGCCTCAGGAATTCATGTAACTTCCACACACTTTTCTTGATGGGCAAGTGGTCAGATGACCTTGCTTACCTGTGCAGGATCATGTACTGCACTGTCAGGAGAATATCCTTCCTGCACAAGATGCTGAGATCAACCTAAGATACTATCTAAAGAAAAGAGGTAGGCAGAAACAGAGAGACCAGTGGGTATAACAGGTTAATTTGAGCTGATTTGCAGCAAAGTGCTCTGAGTTCAAGGCAATGAAAAATGTCTTGATTTTTATTAAATGCATATGTAATTCCTTTGGTAGAATGAATCTAAAGAGTCTATATTTCTTGAAAAAAAAGGAATGCACATTCTTAGCCTGATTGTAGTTATTGTCTATTAGTGCCAATAAGCCTACACCAGCTTAACTACTGATATGCAAGAGAACTTATAAAGCAAATATATACAGGCACCTACATATCTATTTTTAATGCCTCCTTTTAACTCTTCTGACATTCTACAGCTCATAAAGGAGCAAGTGCATTCCAGAAAGGACAAAACACCTTTCTGCTTTTTTAACTACCAAATAATTTCTCCTCTACCAGTCACTGAAGCAATAAACCTTCCACCATTAATCCCCATGTTCTCAAGTGATAGCTGCCCAGCCTGTATAACACAGGGACTTTTCTGACTGGGCTCTTTCTGATCATCACCAGTGCATGTCCTTGATTCATGACAGTGATAGCATGGTGCTGACAGGACATAAGAAAGTGCAGTTATACTGACAGCTGAAAATACCTTGAAGGGTTGAAAACATACCAATTTTCGGAAACAAACTTCAAACTTCAAGGAAACTTCCAAAATTCAGATATATCAGTTTCATTTATAGTCCTTTTTGTGGGTCTGTGGAAACTAATCTGTTTGTCTAACTAGATTTGTATGAGCCTTTCTACTCCATGTGTTCAATCATACCCCCAAGTCAAGAAATATCTGTATTCTTTGGTTGCTTTTAATCCCAGTTTTCCAAGAGCCATTGAAAATATGCTTTGCTTCAGCCTATAGCATTTATAAGTCAGTGGCTAAACTGAAATTTTGTCACACTGATCAGTTAAACTGTCAGTGAATTAAAGAACTTACAGGAGAATAAAGCAGGAACAGTCTGAGAAAAAAAAATCCATGCTGTTTTGATAGGGAGAGCAAAACGATCCCATGATATCAACACCCCAGTAAGATAGCACTAAGAATTCCTTATCTACAGCAGTCCATCCAGTAGTACTGAAGCTTAGAAAACAGTTTGAGAATGGTCAGTTCTTTGAACAGTAAGCAAGTTTAAACAGTAAGGAGTTTAGCAATAAAATGGATGAAAAAAAAAGTCCTGAAAGCTGCATACTCTGAATTGAAATTTCTGGGTTTTAAACAGAATAGAAATTAGCAAAATAGAGAAAATGGTGTTCTTTACCCATAAAAAATTGGTATTGTAACGATACTGTGCACAGTTACACCTGTGCAGTGATATCATATGGATGAAGTGCTCAAGTGCTTTCTCCTGTTGGAAAAAAATCAGGTTCCATGAGCAAAAAGGGATGTTAGTTTCTTGGTAGCTATAAGAGACCTGAGCCTACCCCCGATATGGAACTTGTACATCAAAACTGAGGTCCTTGTCTAAAAATGAAGGGACAAATTAATTTGGTGAATCTCTGCTAGTTTCATTCCTATGCTTGGAAAATTTGGCTTGTCTGTGCAGACATCATTTACTTGTGCATTCTGTCTAAATCAAAGTTTTCTCGCCCTTAGTCCAGGGTCAAAATGCTTCCTTTCTAACACATTCTTTGAACCCAAAACTTTATAATAGTGCCACAATGTAAAACTTCCTGAATGCATGGCCCTCCAGGTGTTTTCATATAAAATACAAAGCAGGACCAATTCATACCAGCACCCAGCGGTTGGACAAATCCCCTGAACAACTATCATTCCCCACACACACCTGAAAACCCCAGAAAGTGCACTGAAGGGATCAGTCCTACAGTGCTGGAGAGTAATATGCTGACAGAGCAGATCACTTAAATGGTTTTCTTTCATCTCAAAGATCTATTATTTTGTTTTTTCCATTCTTGAATGGCTTAAAATGTCTTCTAAAGACTCACTAAATACTTCACTAGAATTTGCTGAGGTAAACATTTGTCTTTCAAAGAACTCCTAAATTTAAACTCTCAGGAGATTTCATGGAGTTATTTTTTCCCCATCATGCCACTCTTTCACAAATATCCAATAACCTGCCTGTGGGACAGATGCACATGATAGCAGCACTTCAGTTCTTTCTTCCTTTTCTTCCCTTTCTTATAAAAAATTTCATCCAAGCACCTCCTCCCATGAGATTAGGAAATGTTCCTTTACACAGTTATACAGATGCTCTAGTGTATAAAAGTTGCAAGAATCACAGAAGACAAAGAAATGAAAGTTTACACGCTGAGGAGGTCAAGAGGATTGAAATTAACCTAGCATGGTTCAAGAGGGAATGATGAGCTGAAGAGTGTGGTTCATTCATAACAGCACACAGAATTGGCAAGAATGATACTTGAAACTTCCTTTCTAAATACATTTTAATTTTAAACATACTTTATAAAGGCTATTAAAGAAGAGGAGTTGAGGGACAAAAGACTTCTGGGCTGGGAGGAGGCTGTGTAAAGAGGGTCTTAATGGATTTAAGTCTGCTTGGCTCAAAAGAAAATTCACAGTAATCACTCTGGGAGGCACTGATGATTACCAAAGCACAAAAAACTTGATGTCCCAGACAACTTAAAAAGAGAAATTACATACTCTGGCATGTGAGGTGGTTAACCACTGGAAGAAAACACTGAAGGAAAAGAGTGTCCTCCACCTCTGAACTCTTTTAATAGGGACAAGATGTCTTGCCTGAACACTAGACACTACATAGCCACAGGGATCTCTTTTTAATGCTGGAATAACTGGATGAAAATCTATGCTATGCTACAAGAAGGAGACAAGACAGCTTCATTTCATAGATTATTAGCTCTCATTTCTCTTTGTTAAAGAAAATGGGGTTAATGTCACTGGCATAAGTGATGACTTATCTGCCTGCTGCATTCAGCTTATGCAGAGTATTTTTAAAGCTATGATTTTCTGGAACAAATGAGAACAGGATTAGACTCACAAAACAAGTGAAAAAGGCAGGATAGAGCCCAGTGGTTAGAGAAGACCTAAGAGGGAAATTTTCATCAGCTTCATTTTATTATCTTCAGAGGCCTCCAGTGAGACAGAAAATCCTTAGATAGCCAAGCAGACTATTTTAATCTTTACTTTGCTATCAATAGATCAATGCATTCTTTAAAATTACCTAGCATTAAATAGGAAAGTAGGGACACAAACTGCTGAATTACTACAGCCTAAAACACTAAACAAATGGACAAAATTGTTACACTTAATTGCATTAATGAACAATTATATGCGTTTCTCCTGGTTTTCTTTCTATACATATTATCCATTCTGACTAAATTACCTGCTCAGCTTTCAAAATATTGCTGTGGTCTCAGACCAAGTGAGCAGCTTCCCAGAGTGGAGGCTACACAGTTTGGCACTGTGCAGAGCAATTGTGGAGACCTTCTCAAAAGAGACCCAGTGCTGGGAGAGCTGAGGTGCTGTGAGTTAGACTGAATATCACTGGCAATGCTAATTACAGAGGCTCATTCAGTGCCTGTCACTCTGTACAGTGCTAGTGTTCAGCTAAACTTTTAAAAATCTTTTATTGTGATTTGATCCTAATTTCTTTTAAAGGGGTGAACCTTTGCCAGTCCTCACACTGTATTTGCTCCTAATTAACGAATACTGAAAATATGCACAATTAAAACCCATGTCAAATGGGAAATTGGAAGTGTTTTGACAACATTCACCTTTACATCAGCAGGCACAGCTTAGACCCACTCTTGAGTCAAAGCCGAATCCTATTTTGAGTCTTTCATAATATTTCTAACACAGAACAATGACCAATAGAGAAGATAACAGCCAAGGACGCATGGAAACCCCTCTAGCATTTTCAGCATGTCTGTGCTTTGGTAGAGCCATATCACAGTACAGTCAGAACCTCTCAGAAATGGAAGCACTGGTCACACTCCGCTTAGTGCCTTGAGATGTTCACAAGATTGCTGTCACTGAACATCTTCTTGCTTGCAGATAATATACATTCCCAAAATAAAAAGAAAGCTTGAAAAATATCAAGTCTAATTCAAATTAGGCACATTCCCAAAATAAAAAGAAATCTTAAAAAATATCAAGTCTAATTCAAATTAGGAAAGTGGTTTTTACTCTGTTATTTATCTTCAACATAATTTTTACCCAGTTATTATAGTCAACAGGACCAGGGAGGTGATTCTGCCCCTGTACTCGGCGCTGGTGAGGCCACACCTTGAGTACTCTGTGCTGTTCTGGGCCCCTCAGTTCGGGAAGGATATTGAGGTGCTGGAGCAGGTCCAGAGAAGAGCAATGAGGCTGGTGAAGGGACTCGAGCACAAGTGCCATGAGGAGAGGCTGACGGAGTTGGGGTTGTTTAGCCTGGAGAAGAGGAGGCTCAGGGGAGACCTTATCACCCTCTACAACTCCCTGGAAGGAGGTTGGAGTCAGGTAGGGGTTGGTCTCTTCTCCCAGGCAACCAGCAGTAGGACAAGAGGGCACAGACTCAAGCTCTGCCAGGGGAGGTTTAGGTTAGGTATTAGGAAGAGATTTTTTACAGAGTAATCAGGCATTGGAATGGGCTGCCTGGGGAGGTGGTGAATTCACCATCCCTGGAGGTTTTGAAGATGAGACTGGATGTGGCACTTAGTGCCATGGTCTAGTAATGACGGTAGGGTTGGACTCGATGATCTTTGAGGTCTTTTCCAACCCAGTTGATTCCACAATTCTATGATTGTGTTCTATATGTGGCTTACCTATAAGCTACTTCTTCCTCCACATTGCACCGCTGATTGCAGCTGTGATAGGAATAGGAGTTTTAGTGACATAAAGACTTAGAGAGAAGGCTGGCAGATTTAGGACAAATGAAAATGATAATTGTGTGTTACATTCATGAGCCATGATGAAACAGTAAAATGTTGCTGTCTCAGGCTTTCAATAATGTCAGAAAGCACCTTATTTTCTAACTTAAATATTTTTAGTAAACTCTGAGGAAAACTCCCCCAACAGTCATACACTGGTTCTGCAACCATTTTTCACAAAGGGCCATATTTTGGGCCTACTCAGTCATCTGTGATATTTAAAGAAAAGCCTTTGGGTAAAGCTGAGGGGTATTTCACACAATATCTGTTTTTTAAGCTGAACAAAAGAAAAGTCAAGTTAAAATCAATGATGCTTCCTACTCTTCTGAAAGATAACATGCAGGCAATAAACTACTGTGTAAAATGGTACTGTCAACTGAACATGGGGCTTTAATGGCTTTCAGTCTTTGTCATATATATCACACCTCTTTGGAGTTAACAAAGCAGAACCAAGGTCCTGAAATACAGCATTAAAAATCCACCTGTCCTCTGCAGATACCATCCTTGGAGACAAACACAAGAAGTAAATTTAGAATTGACATTAAGCCAGTTCTATCCAAGGCTGCATCTAACCCACAACCCACTTGTGTGTATTGGAGGTTGCTGGTGGGGACTGGAAAGTAAGAGGGGTTTTCATTGGAAATGAAAAGACATAGAGTTGGAGACAGAAAGCAAGTAACACTATGCTGTTTACTGTTACATGGGCACACAAGTACCAAATAACTATTTGATATCAGCCTGTAACTCCTGCAAACAGGCTGGTGAGGAACAGTAGAGTATTTGCATAAACTCAGGGTCTATCATCTAGAAGGTAAAAAGGCAGAGGTCATGACATGTGCAGAGGTATGATCCTCTCCCATATAGAAGAAAACAAGTATGTTTTTCTCTCTTTTTGTACTGGAAAAAGTAAGCTTGATGGAAAGGTTTCTTACTTCCCATGGACAAATTCATATAAAGAGTCCTTCAACTTACAATTAGAGTGAGATTTTCTTAGACTACAAAGTTTTCAGTTAGTAGTTGGCCTTTTTATCCCTTTTCTATAGATTACAGATATGACAGAAATTACATTTCCGCTTTTACTTGCACAACAATATATTTAGCACCTTGTCAAGAGGCACCAGGCACAACCTGAAACATAGGAGGGCCTGTCTGATCATAACCAAACACTTTTTCTTTGTGAGAGTGACTAAGCACTGGCAGAGATTGCTCTGAGAGGTTGTGGAGTCTCCCCCCTTGGAGATATTCAAAAGCCATCTGGACCTGATACTGAGCAACCTGTTCTAAGTGTCCCTGTCTGAGCCAGGGGGGTTGGACCAGAGGTCCTTTCCAATCTCAACCAGTCTGTGGGATTCTGTAACATTATAACAGGAAAAGGAGGGCATGTACAGATGGAGCACTGACTGGTGGTTGCTATAACAAGCAGATAAATTGAGCAGGAAGGGAAGGCAGAGAAGGCCAACACTGATGAGGTAGCTACTTTGAGGTCCTGTTTTGACTTAGCAAAGACAGATTGCAACTGTCTGCTCATCAGTACTTATCTTTGCTGGGTGAATTGTGGCTCTTATGGTAATGGCTAAATGCCATTGCTGCTTTCCTGCACAGAACAGCCCAGCAAGAGGCAGCACCTTTTGCAGACGGATGCAGAAGCATGAAAATGTACGTGTTCCATTCTATGGTTTGAGGGTCTGACTGATGCTCTCTTCAGCTAGCCCTGTATTCTCTCCTGTTTGCAACAAAATGTGGTGCATCAGGCACACTTGGCTTGGACGGTGGTTTCATGTGCAGTTGAATTCCTCATGCTGTTTGCATGCACTTGAAATAGAAATAGCAGGGATGGAGAACTAACAGAATGCATAAATCCTGGACCTTGTAATTCTCTCTGCTTGCTGAGGTTAGTGGTGCAGGAGATAAAGCCTGAGCAACATCCATCAGAAACAGGCTGCAAACTAACTGTAATACTCCAAATAAAGCAGAATTCTAATCCTTCCACCCACCCATTTCCAGCCACAGAGCAGAACTGGGTGCAGAACTTATTTTGATTTTTTATCTGATCTACCAAGTCAAGGCTTCATTGATGAATGAAATATTTCACACAACGGTGGTACTGGGCCACCAGCAGCCTGTGCTTGTTTATGCTTTGAGTTGAAAATGAGCACTCTGATGGAATTGTCAAATGAAATGGTACTTAGAGTATATAAAATTTTATGGAATGAAAGAGAAAAAATGTGCAAGACAAAGAAGTTTCTTACAAGTATAGTTATTCTAATGTAAAATCTTGAGATGAAACTGCCACTTAGTATATCTTATAAAAAAAAGAAACCCTTAATAAAGCCTTATGGAACTGTTTAGCAAGTAGATTACTGTGTCTATCTTTCTTTTTTCACAATCACATTTCAAATCACTATGTAAATATCTAAAAATGCCAAAATAAAATTCCCATTACTTATTGTCAAATGTACAGTGAGCATTGAAAGAAACATGTCTTCCTTTTCAAACTGAAATAATCTCTTAGCATGTGCCTCTCCAGCTGAGATTACTGATGGAAGTTTTTATAGACAGTAGGATCAATTCCAGCATATTTGTCATACGTAATTATGGCTTCACTCTGAAATTGCAACAAAGAAAAACTGATTATTATTTCAACATCAATCATCTTGACAATTACAAATATTTGCTCCATAGGGGAAGCAAATGCATCATGTCATATTTATACATAGCTTCATGCTATTGGAAATACAAGCTGTTGGCATTCTCTCAAGGTTTCTTGTTTATGCCTCCTGTGTGAAAATTTTACTAATTAAAAAAGAGAAGAATCCCAAATGTAATGTACATTCAATACAAGTTAGGTCTGGGAACGTGGCTGCTCATTTCTCAACTGTGAAATTACTGCAGTAATATTTCAATGACTTCAGTAAAAATTATATTATTGGAAAATTCAGAAATAGTATAGTGTCTTACTTCACTAAGGTATGGCAATGTAAAAATTAAGTCATTCAAAGAACCTGAGCTCTATCCAGGATAAGCAATATTAAAATTTCCAAGTGAGAAAAAAAGTGTCCTTACCATTATAAACTGAAATTGCAAACAAAATGTATATTGCTGTAAAAAGTACTACATTCATATTACATAAGATCAAAGGAAATTTGTTAGTTGCTTCAAAAATGCATTCTCATCAGTTTATAAGTTATTTTCTGAGTCTTTTGCAATGTTTAATTTGAGACTAATGAAAGACACCCATAATTTACTTACCCTATCATAATGCCACTGCACTAGAAATAAGTGTCAGTGTATTTCATGTTTGCCTGTATTAAAATATTCACATTACCTGAGTTATCCTTTTAATCTAATCTGTGAAAATTTCATTTTCCAACTTCTGAAAGTTGTGATAACCGAACTTTGATTTGCTCAAATTCACATTATTTATGAAGCAAAACACAGTGTACAAGCCACAGTATGAATGTAAGATTAGATTGCCCTTCTCAGCTTCTTTAGCAACCCTGCACACACAGCTTAACCAAATCTAGTACAGAGCTGAATTTTAAGCATATTTTCTCTTTTGGGAAGGTGATAAAAGTAAAACTTTTTAAAGTTTTCCCTTTGCTGTCAGAGTCATGCATAGACTGCAACTCAAGCTCTTCTAGAGCTGCTGTGGTCTGGTTTCTTGCTTCATCTCCCTCCCTTCTCATGGGTCTCCTAGACTGGTATAGACAAACAAAACTAGGTCATTTGGCATAAATTCTGATCTTCCAGACTATGTGAATCCTCTTTAGAACTATGAAATACAGCAATTACAGTTAGAGTTTTGCTGTGTTTGCCAACTGAGGGGCTAAAAAAAAAGCTAATATGCTCCATCCCACTTAGTCATATAATAATTCAAATCTACAAATGTAATGATTTTTTTGATGAACCAAGAAAGCAAATAGGAAACAACACAATATATATGCATTTAACTGTGAATACTACACAGAAGTTTAATATTTCTTATAGATGCAATATTTTACTTCAAATATGTAATATTGAATGACTTCACATTCCATGCAAAAGAACATACTCATGACAGAATTTCTGTTCCTTCAAAAGATTCCTTTGAGGCAACTTTAAACAACACAGTGTTCTTGTTAATGCTGTCATGTGGAAATAGTTTCAAAATACATGCAATGCACAAAATCTAAAAATAAACAGGAGATTTTAAAATCTATTTGGTAGCTAAATATTTTATAAGTTAAAAGACATCTTTCTTAAACTGCTTGCCCAACCCTCCTCCCTTTCTCTGGCTGCTTCCTCACACCATTTGCTGGACAGAAACATACCATCAGATATGTGCCATCAGATACATGATATGCAGTGAAGACATTTAGGCACATCAAGATGTTTTTTCAATTTTGAGACACTCTCCTTATATAAAGTTGCTGATTGTTCTAAATCTGCAGGTACCTGAGCTGATCCTTCCAAAGTAAAAACCAGTCAAACATTGAAAAAAATCCCCAAAACCCAAACTTCTGAGATGGTGTAAAAAATCTCCTATGATAATACCATAGATACATTTTTATACCACAGCATCAGACTCAGGTGAATCATGAATTCTACATCAGTTTCAGTCTCCATATTAATGTACAGCAAGTCCTATACTTCCTTCTTCTATTTCTCACCTCTTCTTTCATACTAGGGCTCCAACACATCTCAGCTAGGAATATGGGAATGTAGCTCAATTTGTTTCACGCACACGCTCATACAAGCATAGCCATTCACATGCATACTATGTCTGCATATAGTACAAGGTAAGCTGCTGCACATATTGCATATGTATCTAGCATTTTCCTGTCTTTCAGATCAAGGGAAATGTCACAGACAAATCTTTTTAGGACTTGAATTTCAGAATTTTCATGCTGACCACAAAAACTGGATATCCACAAAACTGGATAGATTCTGGTATTTTTTTTAAATTTGACAATTCCATCAGAGTGTTCATTTTCAAAGCATAAACAAGTGCAGGCTACTCATGGCCCAGTACCACCTTCGTGTGAAATGTTTCATTCATAAATGAAACCCTGACTTGTTAGACTACATAAAAAATCAAAATAAGTTCTGCACCCAGTTCTGCTCCATGGCTGGAAATGGGTGGGTGGAAGGATTAGAATTCTGCTTTATTTGGAGTATTACACTTATTTTGCAGCCCATTTCTGATGGGTTTTTTTAATCCATTTTTATTTTAAACTTCAATGAATTCAGGAGGATGTGGGGAAAAATATTCAAAATAATCCAGTTCAGTTAATCAACTGAATATGCGAATTCACATGAACCTGCTCTTATCAACAGAAGAAATCACTGGCAAAAGAGATCACCAAAAATCAATAGTCTTTTTATTAATTAATTTAACTTCACAAACATCTGTTGAATGAATCCATGGTCCAATTAAGTAACTGTTGTCACAGAGCATGACTTATTCCAAATAAATGGAAATCTATAATCAAGACAGAAAATTAAAGTATATCCGCAGTGACATTCAACATCTAACTTCTTGAATTCCAGTTGGCACCAATGTTGAACTCTGCTGAACTCTGTCCTTATATTGTGTGTTTAGCATTCAGGTGTACTCCAAGCTCTTCCACACCAGCCTGGGGACAATCTGACCTTCTTCCCTCACTGTACTTTCTACAGTACAAGTTAGGGAAGACAAGTAATAAAGGTGAGAAGCCAGGAAGGGTGAGATTGCTGCTGTCTGATTGGCTGTGTTAGAGGTTTCTGCCTTGTGGCTATTCAGAAGCAGCATAACAATGGGTGATTGAGTGGGAAATGTGGTTGAGCTCAAGCTCAAGCCCAGATATTCAGTAGGGCTTTGTTATCTGTGGATCAGACAGAGGGGAATAGAAAGTATATTATCCATGGGAATAAAACAGTTTGCTGAGAATTTTAAAATTAGCCCAAAATGCCAGAAGAGCAACAATTTTTAAAAGACTATAAGAATGGGAAAAAAAAGAGCAGAGTTAAGGAAAAGGGGTGTGGGGAAAATAGGAGCAGCTCCAGGGACACACAGTGTTCTATTTTTCTAATTGTTCTGCTTATTATTCTGTAAACACTCCATCAAATGTTCTTCATGGGTATCAAGCATATGTTTTGAATGCATTTTGTGAAACAATTGGAAGCACATGCTTCCTTTTCTATTCATAGAAAAATGACAGTGTTAATCTTATTGTCACGGTCTTGCCAGATCTCTCCTTTGGCTAGACACTCCCCATGCAGCTGTATTGGACCCTGGTCCATTTGACCTCTTTCTATTAAGTTCCCTTTTATGTTTTCAAGTTATATGACTGGAACCCCTTTAAGCTTTCCTTGTGTATTTCCTCAGCACCCCTTCTTGCATTACAGCTATAAGGTCCATTCCAACCCCTAAAAATTTATGATTCTATGATATAGGAGAACATCCTAAAACATTTTATGACTGGTCTTGTGCAACCTGATCTGGCCTTGAGCAACCTGATCTAGTGAAGAGACGTCCCTGCCCATGGCAGGGAGGGTTGGGACTAGATGATCTGTAAGGTCCATTCCAACCCTTAAATTCTATGATTCTGTGATTATTAATGGGGCCTCAAGCTAATTTAGTCTTTATGCTCCAACATTTGCCTTGCCAAAATCCTGCTCTATGGAAAGGCCATCTAGAACAAATGTTCCTTTCAATACTAATCTGATGTGGAAATATAAAATGTCCATGTCTAGAAATGCACAGTCTTGAAGAGAATTTAAAATAGCTTCTCCAGAACAGCTCAATCATATTATAACTTGAACAAAATGCAAATATCTCATTCACTTTTTTCCCAGAAGTTTTTGAAATTTGTTATTTCTGTACAACAAATGAAGATGTGGGAAAACAAAATGTTCCTGATTTTCATAGGAGAGAAAAAGCTCTGTTTCCCTCTCCCAGTATAGAAAATAATGATGTATGGAAGAAAACATCGAAAGTAGATTTAAACTAATCTCCTTTCTTCTGTAATAACATTTTTTTGCCAGATGTACAATCACAGGTCTGTCTGACAGCCCAGCTCCCACCCATGGGCAGCTGCACAAAAATGGTTGGCAGAAGAAGACCATTTTAAAGAGAAGCTTCATGGGGTGAGAAGAGGGAAAGGAGACCCTGAGCAGAAGGGAGTCTCTGACCAGGGTCATTCTTTTACAATACATTAGACCAAGCTTTTCAGAAAGATGTTGTAATTTATATTTCCATTTTTGACACTTCTAATTTATGACCTAAACCACAGAAATTTAGAAGTGAATATAAACCAACTGTAGTATCTGTGTAGAATTAATAAAAACACTTCTTAGAAATGCTATGTCTTGTTTGTGTAAACATATGCATCTCAAATCTACAGCCAATGACAGGAAATCAGTGAGCTCTGGACTCACTTATTTCCTTAATGTCTTAATAGATTGGAAATTCATTTTTTAGTGCCGTCTTTCCTTTTTAACTGAAAATTATAGCAGTGCCATTAAAAAAAAAAGAAGAAAGTAAAGAAAACCTGAAAGCACAATGACTTGGGATCTTAGTTTATACTTTCAAATGAATAAAAGAATATATTTTTCAGAAGTCAGAAGGAAAAACCACTTTCTTCTCACAGGAAAAAAAAGCACAGTCCAAAGACAAGTCTGAATTAGTACTCTGAACTTTAAGGTCCCTGCCTTTGTCATGAATTACTAACAAACAAAAATGTCTTTGCTCTAAAGAAATAAGTACTGGGTTAATATGAATATTATTTAAAGTATAAAATTTGTGGTGATGCAATGTTAGAAAATATTTATGAAGAACCTATTTTTAAATTGGTTCCTCAAAATCACATTTTCCCTGAAGGTTATAACATTGTAGTTTCAAAATTGTTGGAGAGTTTAAATAATGTGTTCAAAACTATTTTATGATTCTATCGAAGAAGGATTATAAGCAAAACTCAAAGGTAAATAATCTTCTTGAAATAATATATATATTATTGTTGATTTTCTTTTCTCTTTTAATCTTATACAAGAAGCTGAACAATCACTTTCAGTATTTTTGGCAAACCCTTCAGTAAAATCTATTTAACTTAGACTGGGTCTCACAGAAATCAGCAATTATGGGAAAAGAAATTTCTTGAATGATGACATAAGTTGTAACATTGAAGCAGGACAACAGCATATGTCCCAGTTTTTGAGACAACAGGACATAATTTAAAAATTCATCTCTTCTACACATGATAGTGTGACAGAATGAAAAAGGTTTAACACAAAGAGGACACATAGAAAAGTCCCTTCCACCACAGCATGCATATCCATATAATTCATTTCTTGTATTTTTATTTTCCCCTCCTTTCTCTGGATGGGAACATGAAACTCATCACTACAACAACCTCCATGCTTTATGGGAGCTAAGCCAAGCACACACATAAGAGTCTGACTGATGGTTTTCTTATGGGAGTCTGTCAGCCTTCTCCCTCCCCCAGCCATTTGCACGCATTTCATTTTCAGTGAGGTTCTCATTGCAATACAGTGGCTTTAGACCAGCCTGAAAACAAATGCTATAAAAAAATATTTTTAAAAATAAATGATTTGCTGTATTCGTCAGTAGTGAAAGCAGTTACAGGGGAAGCAAGATACAGTTTCTGGGGTTTCGCTTGAATTTCTCTATTAAGTGCCCATTCCAGCACTGACACAGGAAATAGTTGCACTGACACCTACACTGGACTTGCATAGCTCACTATTTTTGTTTGAAAATAAATAAAACTGTAAACCAAAATAGACAAATATGTAAATTTTTCTAGAAGCATCAGGTCTTCATGCTGAAGATAATGTCACTATTAAATGTAACTTTGTGGCTCAGATGGAGACAATGAAGTCAAAGGCACTCAATACCATGCAGGACAACACTATAGGATGTTACAACAAAACATGAATTTTTCCTTTATTTCATATTACACTTTACATCAATGTCAACATTGCAAAGTAGCCTATTCCAAAATGAAAGGTTGTTTCCATGGTACAAAACTGAATAAACTTTCAGCATATCCTGTCACACCACTATACTGAAATTCTGCTTCTTTTTTCCAAACTCCTAATAAAACACAGTGATTTGGTGACAAGATCTGTTTCTGAAAAGGTCCAGAATGAGTACTGCAATTGCAGAGCTTGTCCTCCACTGGCAAGTACTTAACTAACTGCACTACTGATGTGCAAAGCTCATCTCAAAGGAAGAGGAGTTTGCACACACTGGTATGAATACTTTTGTGGGTATTAATCTGGAGCTTCTGCTTCAAGAACTATGAAAGATTGCAATTTATTTTTTTGTTTCAGCTAAGCCTGTCAGACTGTGATAATGAAAAAGAAGGATCAGCAGACCAGGTAACTAGATCATTATAGTGATAAAACCCCTATAAATAATTTACTATTTCCCTATTCTGACCCCAGATCACCTGTTTACAAAAACAAACAAACAAAAAACCCCGAAAGAAACAAATGCCTCTGCAGCTGGTGGCAGTGAACTTAACAGAAGCAGCTACATCAGCTGTTATGACCTATTCAAAGAAAGCAGTGAAAAGGTCATCCAAATGCAGTATAAACCATCTGCTAACCCACCAGTTTACTGCAGTATTAACAGAAAGGCTTACCACAGGTTTTCCTTTTTTTTTTTTGTTGCAGAGAGAAAATAAGGCCTGAATCATGGGTCTGTTAGCCATGCAGCAGAATATTGTGGAAGACTGGTTGTCTAACATACAATATGCAAAACACTGCAGGAAGAGTTACCCCAACCTTAAGCAGAAAAGTATTCAACATATGCAGCCACTGACTATGTAGCTGTAGAGCCTTCCAAGCATGACTCCAATGTGACAATGGAATGCAGGCTGATCTGTGTCCATCTGCGTACAGCAAACTGCTGCTGGAAAAAAATAAAGAAATTATTAAGTCAATATTTACACTTGTAACAGAAAGAGATCGTTGTACATATTCTCCAGTTTATTCTGCTGGTTGACCTCTGAAAGAAGGTTAGTGCATGGGCCAAAAAATAGGAACTGCATGTCATATAGTATCATTACTCAAATTAATGCTGTAGTAACAATGACAAGAAACAGCCCATTAAGTTCATTGGAAAATTGTTTGGAACACAGGAATTGGTATTTTGTAAAATATTTAGAGGACATGGGGTAAGCAGAGTCATTCCAGAATTATGCCATGTAAATAAGGTTAAAATGCACCATTTCTTGTGGTGAAAGGAGGTGGAGAGGGTGACTGTAAAAAACTAACTACAAATAACAGAACATTCAAAGACATGGCAAAACCCAAAATGTGCCATTTGTATAAATGTCTGTGACACAACTGCCAGTCCCCTCAGTCTGAGAGTATCTGGCTAGCCTATGGTTGGGGTAGGAACATGAGAGTCACTGGAGCTTATCAGAGACTCATAGCAGTAAGCAAAATGTTTGTGTCTAAAATATTAGATATTTTGAGTGCAGTATTTATATACAGATTATGCAATGTTTTCAAGAGGCCATTATCATTATCATAGTTCATTTAAAGTACTAGCAGAGGCAGCCTATAACATTTAGCACAGCATGGCACACTCCATCCCCACAAGTTCCTGTGGTTGAACATGAAGCATTCTATGCCCTTTGAAACACCCTGTGAAAATGAGTATTTAGGTAAGAAAGGCAGGCAGCAGTTAGCAACTCCCATCACATCTGTGTTTACTCTTGTTCCTAGCAGACAGGTCCAGGCAGCCAGAGATATTTAAGAGCATACCTTCCTCCACAGTCAATGGCAGGTAGATGCAAAGCATTTTGAAATATCTGAGTCTTGGCCCAGTCAGCAAAATCTGGACCAGGGATCATTTTTTAAACACTGCAGGTGCATGCAGTTCATTTCCTCACTGCCTTATATCCCACCTTCATATCGTACAGCTAAGCTTAATGGTTGCATCTAACAAACTCTATGTCGTGGCCATGAGGACTGTGCTACCAAAAGTGTGACTAGCATGTAGTAACAGTGTCTCATGGCTGATACCTCAGATAAACAGGAAAATGTGAGAAATATTCAAATTATAACTCTTTTGACTTCCAGTTAGGCCTTGTGTTAAAACAGAGTTTGCAAAATGAATGCAAAAACTAGATCAAAATAGCTGTATGGAATGCCTAGAGTTTGTGTGGCCAAACCCCATATCCTATTTGCTAGCTCTCATGTTTTAAGAGCAGTTAGAAGATACACACTTTCATTCCAGTAATTAGCTGTCAGTATTCACCATTTAAAGCCCTCATGCTCAAGGGAAGCTCAGAGCTGCTGTCTCCCCATGACTTTAAAACTGAAACTGCTTGTGGAGCTTGCATATGGAAGGGAATACCCTGTGCTGTTTGTAGGTTGTGATCTCGACAAGCTCATAAACATGTCTAAGGCTGACTATAATTTATCTTGATTTAACAAGTCAACTAGTATAAAGTGTTTGAAATAACTTATAAGTTGTCCTTCAATTTCCAAAGGGCAATTTTGGTTTCAAAAAGGAGTGGAAATTCTAAATAAATATTTTCAGAATAGGTTTTTCAACAGAAAGAGTGATTTCTAGTGGGGAAAAAAAAATTAAAAAGGTTGTATTGTAAATGAGGTTAACACTGACATATATTAGATTTACATGCAGATCATGGAAAATAATGTAATTGAAACACTGTTAACCTTCATTTCTGTGATATTATATTGCTTGTAGTAAAATTCACTAATATTGTACTGTCTCTATAATTCTAAACAATAAAATATGTGCAGTCAGGAACTAAAAACAAACTTAAGCCTTTATTTTTCTAGAATATTTTATATTTATATTTTTGTTCTTTCATGTTGTCTTTCTGACTTTTTGAACCTGCATGGCACACATCTTCCAAAGATTGTTTTGCAGCCACTGGAGGAGATTTTCATAAGTTTCAAAATAAAATTTGAAAGGCTTTCATATTCCCATGCCTCCAGGAACTCATGCTTTAACAAACACATCAAATAGTCTGATGCTCATTATGGCATTGTAAGTTTGTTATGCAGGTCATAAAACACCTGCAAGAAGTGTCTACATAATGCTAATGTCTTGCTTAGATTAAAAAATAGAAGTAGATCTGGCAAAATTTTTCTTCTTTGGTGTATGTCCAGGTATTGTAAATTATACAGTGTATGGATATTAGCAATATCTTGGCTCTGCAGGGTAACTTTGAATGTCTCCTCATGACAAAATACCTTTCAAGTTTAGCATCACTGAGACAGTAAAATCTAGCTTTGCAGGTTTGTGAAAAAAACCAAGATGCCATTAACTACCATTTGTATAACATGAACATTTTAAGAACATATTCAGTGGATGCTTTTTTTTCCTTAAGAAGAAACTAAAATGTAATAACGTAGGAAGGCAAAGCATGGAACAGTGAAAGTGAGCAAGCATTTCTATGTAAATGAAATTCATGCAAAACATATTAATTGAATGGCTGAGAATGGCCTAGTTACCTGCCTAATCTGCTACATGGCAAAGTTGGCAATATGCTTTTGTTATTCATATTAATATGCCATTTTTATAGCTTCAAATGTCTAAGTTACATTGAAGTTTCAACTGGACCAAAAAAGATGATATTAATTTTCAGTACCAATTGCTTGGGAAATTATGGGGGGCAGGCTGTGTGCAGAAGTGCTCAATTTCCCTGGGTTTTAGTGCAGTCTATATTTTAAGAACCATGTGAAAAGAACAAAGAAAACACCTTTCTCTGTTCGAAGCTATGAAAATGTTCCAGTGGTTTCCAGAACGGGAACAAATTCAGCAAGCGCTTGTATTTTCAAGCAGGGTTTGCTGCATCTTTTACCACAATGAACAGAAAAGACACAGAATTACAGCAGAAACTAGTGAACTACAGATTTTATTGCACCTTTCCAGGCTCATTAGTTCAGCTAACGGCTTCTACTTGTTAA
>NW_008674240.1:38768-49816 GCF_000695815.1 Acanthisitta chloris
ATACTAAAGCAGAGGTACCTGCAGAGACCGTGGCTCAGGCTGTCTCTTGGGCTGGAGATGACACTGTAAACCCTGGCTAGGGAATGTTACATTTATTTTCATTTTATTCACATTTTATTATGATTTTGTTTCCCACACAGGCCAATTTCACACCTCTCAGGCTGCCTTTTGTACCTCAAAGGAAACAGAAGAATTATCAGTCATATGCTGCTTTTACTTACATCCCTTTAACCTCCATTCAGGGAGGGTCATATAGCTGCACAGGGAAAAAGATGCCATTCGTGTTAACATCCATCTGTGGAAAATTTTTCATTTGCTTATTTCTATATTTAGCAATTTTGAGCAATAACAGAAACTGAAATTTCGTCTCCTGGAATACAGCGGCTTAAACATCTGAAATGGTTTTGCTGCTAGCACTCCTGTGCTTTTTTCCCCCCTTTCCGTTCTCAATCAAGTATCCATTTCCTCCTATACTGCATAATGAACATGAAATGCGGTTTTGATGGATATATGGGAAACAAGGAAAATCTCCATGTTGAATAATGAAACCAACAATAGATGCATAGCTGTATACACTCATCCATTGCCTTTACTCTTTCACTGAAATAAAATCTGGTTGATTAAAGTGGATGGACTTAATAAAGTTCCAGTGTGGTGCAAGGTTAAGCTGTGAGGGAAAGATTTGATATGCCAGAGTCACCTACATACACTCTACCACAGCAGAGGCTGTCCTTAAAGAATTAAAGAGTCACAGAATAGTCTGGGTTGGAAGAGAACTTGAGGATCATCTAGTTCCAGCACCCTGCCAGAGGCAAGGACACTTTCCACTAGACCAGGTGGCTTAAAGCCCCATCCAGCCTGGCCTTGAACACTTCCAGGGATAGGTCATCCACAACTTCTTTGGGCAACCATTTCCAGTGCCTCATCAAACAATTTCTTCCTTAACGGCTAATCCAAATCTACCATCTTTCAGTTTGAAGCCATTACTCCTTGTCCTGCCCCTTGTAAAAAATTTCTCACAAGAGTCCCGGTAGAAAATCACTAGAGTAAGAGAACTGGTCAGTTTTTCCAGAACTGGATCAGCTAGCAACTTAAGCAAGTCGAGGGGAGAAGTTTTAGCATCTTCAGACAGTAAAAGTGACAGTACCTTGGGAATATGCTTCTGCAGCAATAGTTCTTGTCCTTTCTTAGGCATTTGTGTCAGAAACAGAGAGCACGAACTTTCTGTCTTCCTTGAACTCTTCATGGGAGCCCACCTAGGACTTGAAAAAGAGATACATCACCCACTGAAAAACAAAATTACTCCCACTTACATTTTCCATGTTCACAGCACTAGACAGAATGGAGAAATTTAGGCTGTCCCTTCTTATGGAGGGGTCATTGCAAATACCCTGTACTACAAGAACGATATGTTCACCCTGTGTAACAACAACCAGCTGGCAAGATGTCACTGTTCAGAGAACTGTCACAATTTCATGTCATTTTGTATAATGCAAAATATCTATGCATGACATAGTAAGAAAGGAGAACACAAGTGTACCACTTCAACAAAAAACTTTTCATGTGAAAACAAGAGTGGACAAACCACAGTTGCTTTTACAATACGGTATTTTCTACCAACTTCCGTCTGAATAACTGAAACCAGAACAAATGCTGCTGTTACAGTCTGCATTGCTTAATCAGAATTTGTCAGCTTGCTGTACCTCACTGTCTGTGGCTATTGGCTTTTCTCATACCTGAGGAAAAAACCAGATGATCCACCAGCCAGATTTCCAGGACATACCATGCAAGAATTTGGATCTAGTTTTTTCACTGCCAATGGGACCCGGAGCAAATCATGTAGGCCCAGCCTGGAAATGATTATAGGAGCCCAGACATTTCTAAACATCACATTAGCCATCACTGCATCACTGGGACTCTTAAAAAGATACCTCTCCCTGCTACAGTGTCCGGTTTGTAACATGGGCATGCTCATAGATTTATTTTGGAATTTAATACATTAAAGATGCCAATTATGATGTAGGTCCCTACACTAGCTTCATGTAGCAAAGCTGAGATAAATTTGACATAATTGAATTTGATACCTACGCACAAATCTCACAGCATGTGTAACAAGCAGTATGGCACTGATGCCTAGCAATCTTTAGATAAGTTTTTGTGATTTTTTATCTCTATGATATCTGACAATATTGCTCAGAAATAAGGCTTACAATTTTCCTTTTTGCTCTCGCTTTATACTTCTTTGATTGGACACAGGAAATAGGCTGGCTGGTTTGTATACTTTGGTTTGTTTACATGAGCAGGGACATTGTGTGAAAAAATGACATTGAGTCAATAACTGCTAACTTCGCATGCTATTTTCAGAGCAAAAAAGTGCATGGCCAGTCTGATCTTTCCCTGCACTGAATTTCATTGTAATATCTTTGCCTCTCTGAGATATTTGCTACTCACTTGTGTGAGCTTTCCATATGGCTGACATTTTCAATTTAAAAGCTGAAAATTCCTCTCAGGAAAAATCTCCACAGAGATTTTAAACATCAGGATGAAGACCTTGAATTGGCCAGTATTTTCAAAAATTGGAGGAGTGTAGAGATAGGAATAATGTCATGATTTGTTTTTCTTTTTCTATTTTTATTTGTTTGTGAGAACAATTGGATTTCTGTCCTTGAAACTACTCAACTATTTTCAGCGTGTGAGTGTTCGTCCCTAGGTGTAAAGAATTCATCTAATCAGTTCTTAAGGTCAGAAAAATATGTCTGTGTGTCCCACTGTGCTCCTAAGGATAACACATTGGCCCTTTCTTTTTATTGCTTGTATTATTTTTGAGGGATGGGCTCCTGATTAGTTGTTTAAGACTTTTTTCCCTGCGATATCACTGAAACATTAAGGTTGGAAAAGACCTTTAGGAACATTGGGCCTAATTGTTAACTCAGCACTGCCAAGTCTATCACGAAACCATGTCCCTAAGTGCCACATTTACATGTTTTTTAAATACCTCCAGGGCTGGTGACTCAACCACTTCCCTGGGCAGTTTTGGAAGGAAATGAAGCAAGACTGTGCTAGGACTGCTTCATGGTGGGACAGAGCATGGCAGAAAACAAATCTTACTATTGTATTTTAATCAGTCAACATTTTCTAATCATGTGGGTTGAATTATTTTGCAAAATACATCCACACAGTATGTATGGAGATATGAACACATTAATTGTTCATAAATGCTGGCATTTATCACATTCTGGCTTCCCCCAAAATCTGATCACAAAAACTCATTGCTGAGCTCCTCTTAAAAACCTAAATCCTTTGTTACTTTAGGATTAGTTTTTCATGTAGATATATGAACAACCACATACCAACCATAAGGCAAGTTAAAAACTGAATCCTGTTCTTCTAATCCCAAAGTGAAGGCAGAAACGTTGTCTCTTTTCCCAGCATACTATGTACACATAGTCTTAACTGCTTCATGGATATACTAAACATTGTCTGAGGAGATGTCATTCCAAGTGATAACTTCTGATTTGTAGAAAGACAGAAGATGGTTGATATTTCACCATAACCAATTTTCTACCAATTGAAGACATTCCAAGAAAACCAAGACTTATTTTAACCACAAACTAATAATGTTATTAGCTAAATAATAAAAAATGGGAAGAAAATAGAAACTCTTTTTCTGGGAATTTTTGCCACTACACCAACTTGTTCTTTAGGAAAGAAACAGTTTCTAAACTGGATATGTCTGAATGGCATTCACTTTATTATGTGCTTTGATTCTGACAGACATATGGTCAGCAGTTTGACAGTAACCACAATTACTTACCCTGAACTTCTCTTAAGCTTTACATCTGCTTGGTATCATTTTCAAGATGAAACAATGAAGTAGCAGGCTTAATTAACTATTAAAGTATCTAGTGCAAACCTGTCAATTTTTCCTTCACAAAGCTACCACACATCTTACGAAATGGAATAGACTGAATTTGCTCTATAAATCCTAATGGTTGTAGTTACTATCTTGAACTCCTGCAGTCTTGATAAAATATTTACAATGGAATACAGTTCCTAAAAATTCCCTTTTGTATTCCTGAATTTTGCAAGCAAACAAATAATTGTCACAATCCCATCTCTGCTTTGATAGAATTGTAACAGTAAATGAGGTCAAATTCTGCCTTAACCAAAATCTCCTTACTACTTTGTACATGCTCTGCCTCTATCCATATGGTAGGTGGACAGTGATCCTGTCTAAGGAAGCAAAGTCATTCAATCTTTGTCTTAGAGAGAAAAGAAGCCCCAAACAAAATGCCTATATAATTACCACATCTACAATGCAAATATATATATATAAAGTATACCTAAGAGAACATTTTCCTACACTTACTTAGCAATCTCCTGGATTTTTAACTACAGAGGTCACGTGCTCTATGACAAAAAAGGAATAAGGAAGTATTAGTACACTTGGGCAGAACAGGATGTACCCTTCTAGACCTAGGATGAAAATCACACAAATGTCACAAGGAGCCTGCTATACCAACCCTATGTGATCTGTCTGGTGTTTGGTGAGCTGGAACTGTCATTCTCTCAAAATTTTTCTTGTGGGCTCCATTCAGGAAGGAAAATTAGGACATCCCCGACTGCAGAGATAGTCTGAAAGCACAATGAAAATATAAACAGCCGTTTTTCAGAACTTCTAAGAATGAGGGTTATGAACTACTGGAAGAAGATAAAAAGGGAAACATCAGATTTTATTAGTTGATGTCTCCAGACAAAAACTAGTTAATTTTCCCCAGAATACCTTTAACCTGGCACAATTTAGTGGCAAAATAAAATAAAAAATATTTGCTTTTATTAGATATTGCATTGAGTTTTCACTAGTTTGCCATAATCTAAGGATTTCTAAAGACAGAATAATGCAGGATGCCTCCTGAGATTAATCAGCTCTCATCACTAAGGTAGCACTTAGCTGCAACTATCAACACCAGCACTGATGCCCAACATCACAATACAGGCAGAAAAATTTAATTACCATTATAACTATTCAGCTGTCTGTAGAGAAATGACTGACAATCAGGTTACACCAGCTGAAGCACTCAGGTGTTTGACAAATCCAAGTTAAGAACAGGAAAATGATTTTGGGAAGGTGGTGACTAAAAGTGAATGGCAGCATCTCATTCTGAAGCTCTGAGCCTTTACCCTTTCTGGTAAACTAACAGGACTCCATTTAAGGCAAGGGAATCAGAGGGCGTTTTGTTGGGGTTTTTTGTTGTTGTTGCTGGAGTTTCTTAACAGTCATAAAATTGTTGAAACAATTATTTTCATCTTTCTGTGCTTTTTTTTTATCTGAGAGTGTAGCAGCAGGAACTCGGGGTATCATCATCTTACTTTTCTTTTTACATGTTACTTTTTAAATTGCAAGTTCCCTGGGATCTGATGGTATTAAAAAGCAGAAAGGGAAGAGGCAATGGGACAAGTGGCAGAGATCTTTACTGATGGTGACAAGTTTATCTTGTACATAAAGATGGTTTGAAAGTTCTCAGTTACCTGAAAGCTCAGTTGGCATTTGATGGCTGCAATCCCAACAGAGACACACTATTGGATTCTGGTAGTAGTGAGAATATTAGTCCCCAGCACAGAATACAGCAAATTCATAGGCACAGAATACAGCAAATTCATAGGCTTCTTTCAGGATGGCACTGAATTTAGTTGAAAGGCAAGGCTTGTCTTTGTTCTGACTTATGAAGAATAACAACATTTCTCAGCATATTACTTTATTGGGTGATTCTGTCATCAACTGCCCCTCATTCGTCCCCAGCCCCAACGTACTTCCACGTGGGAACTGCTTGGTTTACAGACAAACATCTCTCAAGAAATAAGTCAGAAAAAGGATTCTGGAGCATTGACTAGTGATAGTTCAGTGTAAAATCAGTTCATTAGGTGCAGAAACATTTTCAAACCTCATGAGTTTGTTAGCTTATAATATAGTAGGCAAATAGATAATTTGTTATTGCTACAACAGTCAGAAAACTCATCATGAAGAGACTTGCATTATATTGATAGGTTTAGGCTATATATACTTTGAATGCTAAATGTCATCCTTTTTTGTCCTAGTTAATATATGAGAAAAGTTTTCACATTTCAATAGAATATAAATGTTGTGTAGAGAGTACAGAATGGGCTGAAACTGATGACTTCTTTAGTTAAGCCACCAGCAGTCACATAGGCACAGGGAACTCCTGTCCTTCCCTGACTAATGGATACAGATGCACTAGTTTCAAAATGACTTTGTACAGGCAAGCATTAAGACTTTGGTGCATAGCATCATACACTGAAAATATGGCCAGCTCCTGCTTTGAAAGCAAGTTCCACTTTCTGTTTTTATGGGGTAAGATTAACACGGGCTTGGTTAAGTTAAGCTTCCTGAGAGATCCTTGCTCATTTCAGTACAAATTTGGATCTCACATATGTATGGTGGCCTCCTTCTAGCACTTGAATTTATCTAGATTTGATGGTGACATTGTTAAATCCACCTTCCATTTACAATGTTGTTGAGAACTTAAAAGATGTACACCAGTAAGAGAGTTGCTTAAGCAGTCCTGCAGAGTCCTAAGAGTCCTATCCAGAGAACTGGATGGAGAATTTCTTTTTTATGCTTGGTGAATCCTAGTTTGCTCCACACATTGCAAACATATTCTTCAGTTGGAAGGATTACTGTTTCTTTGTGCTACCATCTCAGCTGATCTAGTAGAGACTGTGAAGTGTCTCTCCCAGCTTAATTTGAATACTGGGACATGGATGTGAATGAAACAAAGGTAAGGGGAGCAGGATGTTCTTCAGTCCTTTCAGATGAAAGTGTTCAGTCGTTCGTTTCCTCAGGTTTGATCACATGGTTTCAATTGGGTAAGAGGCTGCATGTAAACAATCAAGTTGTAGTTGTGATTTTAATTTCTCTGGTTGTATATGAATACCCAAAAGCTACAATAGAATTCTTTCATTTCTTATGCTTAAATCCTGAGTGCTCTGTGGCCAGTCACATTTTCCTGAAAGTCTTATTTTATGAATAGGGGCTGCAATACCAGATTCTACTGAGTCAATGGTCTTTTCTAGAAGATAAGAGTGATAAAGATGGAGCTAAATGTTAAAAAGGAGCACTCTAACTTTTAATGGCACAGAGAACATGGACAGATTTATGAAGTTGATGGTATTTATATATGAAGCCAAGGAATGTCTTTTTTATCTGCATATAGATGAGAGACACTGGCAAGGCTTTCTACCAAGAAACTGACCAGTGTAAGCAAAAGCAATTTAATGGACATAAAAAACAAATCTAGAAGTACAAAATATAAAGGCTGGTACCTATAAAGAGAAGCTTCAGGCAAGCATTGACCTTGTCAAAGGTTTTATTTGTTTGAAATAATTGCAAGAAATTCTAATAGTATAAAGGAAAGCAAGACCAGTGTATAAAGTAAATGGGGACTTATTTGTCCTATTCAAGTGATTCCATGTGTGAAACATCTGAGTTTTGGAAGAAAGCAAATGAGTCTAAATCTATATTCTAATATTTTAGATGTCCTCTTGTGTATACTGTTGATTGGGAATCTAGATTATAGTTTATGCCAGGTAATGCCAGCAGTAGAAATGTATAATCTTGGTGATGCTATTGTAAAAAACATCACCATGTATGTTTAATACAGATTTTCCATTTAAATTATGTAGCCTTTCTGTGACTATTTTCAGTTTATGAAAGACTAAGATTTGAATGAGCTTTAGGAAAATTAAGCTCTTGAGCCTATTTTTCTAGTCAAGAGTTTCCTTTTTTCCTTCTATAGCTTTATGGTTCATTGGGGAATGTGTAGTATGGCAAGTTGTTCAAATGTCCCAGCATTTGAACTAAGCAGATTAGTAAATGCTTAAACTGCCATGCATGACTACTATTCTTCATAAATAAAATATCTCGGAGTGTTTCAAAGGACTTCTATTCAGGACTCCCAAGTTGCTCCCTCCCCTTGGCTTGTGAGCACTTATATCCTGAACAGCGTCCCCCCACAAACCGTCACCCAACTGGAACAGCCTGAACAAGTAGCAGTTGCCCCCGTTCAGAGGAAGAAATCCAAGTGCAAATCAGCCAGCACAGCAACGCACGATGATGCGGCAGGACCTTCATCCCCAACAGAAGAAGTCACCACTTACTCTCTATCCCTGGGTGAGCTGCGTGACCTGCGGAGGGAATTCACCCGGCAGGCAGACGAGTCCATCCTGTCCTGGCTGCTCCGCATCTGGGACGCTGCAGCCAACGACACCATGCTGGAAGGAAGTGAGGCCAGGCAACTGGGATCCCTGTCCCAGGATGTGGTCATTGACCAGGGGATCGGGAGAGCCCAAGAATCTCTCAGCCTCTGGCGGCGACTGCTGACGAGTGTAAGGGACAGATACCTTTGTAAAGAAGACCTCAGCCTACCGAGACAGATACTAGCGCCCAACGTGGGACTCGAACCCACGACCCTGTGCTTGGGAGTTCCTCCGCTTCTACCCGCTGAGCCAACCGGGGCCTTCTGAAGGATCAGTCCCTCAGCACTCAACTGTCTTCAGCACTTTTGCTAAGAATCATATGATCTGGCTTGCCAAAGCAGGGGAGACTGCAGTGTTCCACTGTGTGAATGAGACTGCTACTCTGGTAGGGAATGCAGAATGAAAAGAGGAAAAGATATCTTGCTTTTAGTAGGATGACTATTCATCTCAGGGGTTAGTTTGGGGCAGGTTCTGTGCTGTAAATTCACACTCCATTATTTTGCACCATAACTGCACGATGCACAAAAGAACTCTGTAGCCCATGGACAATGAGAAATGCGATAAAACAGTTTTCAGCCACGTTGTCCTGTAGATGGGGCATGTTTCTCTTACAAACACATCCCCTTTAACTGAGGGATTGGCTCATAAAGAGTTGCAGATGGCAGACAGCCTGGGGGCAGACAGCCTGGGGGCAGACAGCCTGGGGGCAGTCAAAGGGACTTGGAAGAAGAGCCTGTGGTGTAAAGCATAACGTGCAAAGCTAAATGAAGGAGAAAAAAGCAGAAGTTCAAGGGCTGAAAGAAGTCCCAACTAAGATGTGTACAGAACAGTAATTGCTGAAATGTCTATTGGAAGAAAACATTCCTCACATGGAAGATATCTAACAGTACAGGCTAGCACTGCACTTGCAACCTTATCCCAAAGCACACATAAGGCACTACTATTTTATTTCGTCTTGCAATGTTCATGGATATTTATGCAGCAAGAACTACTATCATCACAAAAAATACCTCCTACATGGCATAATACACAGACTCTTTTGAAGACTATTGATGGTAGGAGTCTGTCATTCATGTCAGATGGTAGGAGTCTGTCATGTCATATATTTGTGTATAGTGAAAGAACATACATTATCATCTTTGAAGAGATGAAATGTTCAGTTGTTTACCCTATGCAATGCAATTCCTTACTAAATATAAGGAATCCAAAATTTGCAATGTACTCCATCATTCAGATAATTATGTGTGATTTTGCTATAGTAGGGGTATCTATAAAAAGGATGAGACACAGATTTAACTTCAGTATAGTACTGTGAATCATATATACACCACTTAAAATCCAATTTTCAAGATGATTAAACATTATTTAAGTCAAAGACTGTCTCTAAACTTTGATGAAAAAGGAATTTATGACACCTAAATTAAATGTGGAAAGAATATTTTTAACTTTGGTTGAATAACTGCCTTCTATTTTTTATTAAATTTTGTGTTATCTGAAAAATACTTATCTATAAGTTGCATTTCTGCCCATCCCATGTCAATATTACTGTACCTATAGGAAAGTAAAATTTTATAGATGTCCTTAAATTATTTTAATTTACATGTATACTCTTTTCTAATTTCTAAGCAGGGCACTAACATACCAAATAAATAATAAAATCCAAGCAGAGCCTTATAATCCCATGGTATGAGACTATATGGTGCTTTGTTCTCAGCAAAGAAACAGACATATGACCTTTACTTCAGAGGATTTCTAGCTGATTGTAAGGATCACACAAAAACATGGACAAGAAGAAGGAAACAGCGTAAGCTCCAGATAAGGCCTAACAACCTCTGTTTTCCGGTTCACTCATTATTTCTTACATCTCAGATGATCCAGGTCATTTATTTCAGGACAATTTTTCCACTCCAAATTATTTTAAAAAATGCCTGACTAGATGAAAACACTTCATAGTGCTAATTATAGTTTATCTTTATTAATGAACCCATTCCCTGTGTCATATAATAAAGTGAAGAGAGATTGAGCAAGAAAGAGCTTTTCTTACATATAATCTGGAAACATGGCATTGTTGCTGCTAGGTATCTGGATAATATTTTTATAGCATGAATTTTAGATACTGGCAATACTAGGACTTAGCCTACATCTTCAGAAAACTGCAGTTCCTTGTAAAACAAGTATTTATTTTATTTTTTTTACACACATGAAGATTATATAGCCACAACCCGTGCCTTTACTTACTACTTTTTGAGTGTTCAGCATTTGTGACCAGAATTTTGTCTTGAATTTAATCCCTGTTGTAGGAGGAGCAGTTTCAAGCAACCTGAAAGACACTTGAGCTGACACTCTTTAGTGAGGCTCTCCACAATGCAAAGGCAGCACATGGCAGCACCATCTACTCAATCTCTTGGGTGTGTGCAAAGGAGGAACAGTGTCATGACTGGTTACAAATCACTTGGACCTTAAATAATCCAAGTGATATAGAACTGCCTTCAGGCTCTTTCTACTTTTTCTAGGGATCAAAGGAGCACAGTATTGCTCAGGGCTATATTTTAAATGGTATTTAGATGCTGTAAGATTCAAGTGGGTGCTTAGTGAGGCTGATAAATGTGCCTAAACATCTGAAGTCCATTAGTCTCCTGCTTCTCATCTATGCATTTTCTTAAATTTACCCTATAAAGCTATTTGTGTGTGAGGGTGTAAGCAGGGTATGTATTTATTACCACTCATGTACCTCCCCTTCTGAAGTTATGCTGTTGGCAGCTCAGCTCCTGCTG
>NW_008674240.1:49834-77110 GCF_000695815.1 Acanthisitta chloris
CAAGGAAAATAGTGAGCAACTATGAAACCTGACCAATGTTCATTATGTTCAGCCAGTCATAAAGTTAACTAGCTAAGAAATGCTTGTCAATAGAAAACTAAGAAATTTGTTTGCTTAGCTGGCAGTTATAATGGACATTTCTGATTCCAATGCTGAGGGCAGCCATCTCACCGAAATGTGATATCGTGTATGACAGGAGAACTGTGACAGACTTGCAGAGAGGAATATTAACCTGCCAGTTTACCACTGGTGGCAAATTTAAGTGAGATGTAGAACGTACTAATACTGAATATGTAAAAAGCGTTTTCTTGCTTACCTGTTACTTCTATTGAGTGTCATTCTGGAATTAAAGCATGGTTTAAGGATGCTTTCAGTGTCTCACCAAAACAAAAGGAAAAGTGTCAGATCTCATCACTAGGGCCCTGTACCACCTGGTCCCTTGGGAGAAGAGATTAAATTAAATGAGTAGGAGACAAAGAACACTGTATGATTTCATCTGAACTTCAGAACCCAGCAGCTCTGACTTGCAATTTCAGATAAGTACACCTAGTACTTTATTTAGTTATAAATTGCTTTTCTACATTGTTTAAACGACATGGGGAGCAGATCTACACTATTCACCTACTTTCCAATCAAAGTCAACTTCAGTTCCTTCGTGTGCATTTTGTGCTGTATTTCTGCAAGCAGTGCACAGGGTATTCTTGGGTATTTGATTGTATTATATTTCATTTGTTACATACATTACTAGGCCAGTCACGAACTATTACAGAAAATGGTGCAGTAACACTTGGTGGAAACAATGCGTCTTTGGACGTTAACAGTTACTATGCATAGACATAAATTATGTGCTGTATACACAACACTTGGTATTTGTCAAGGCTTTGGTACTAAGGTGCCTCTATTAGGATTAATATGTTTCAAGAAAGCTGAAATACTGCAGCAATTAATCAAGTTTCCATAATTAAGGTAACCTTGATTTAAGTAAATTACCCTTAAAGCTCTCAAGAATCAATGGTTTAGATAAAACTGCTAAGTCAGTAACTCTGTGGTCTGTAACTGTATTCTAAGAGTTGATTTATGGAATAATTTCCATACCTTAGTCCTCCCCTTGATACCTTTAAAATTCAAATCTACTTACCAGTCCATACAACTGTTCTGCAAAGGACAGCCCTGAGAGGCACCTACCCATGTGTAAGGGCTTCTCAGGGTCTAAGCTGCTGTCACCATAAGCTATAGCTGCAGCACCAGGGGCTGTACAACCTGCTTCAATTCATCACTGTTTCCTCCTCCTCCTCAACTGCTTATTGAAAAAAACACCTTTCTCTATGTCTGAAGCTAAAGTCATGAAACTCATCAGCAAACTTCTAATGGATTTCAAAGGGAATAAAATAGTGTCATACAAAACCACCCTATGGGTTGAATTAGCAAAAATGTTGTCCAGCTCTGGAACCTCTAATACAAGCAGAAGAGCCAGAAATATTTAAACTTTCTAACATTTCATTTAAAAAAATAGGTATATATTTTAGGTTATTTAATTAATGGTGTGAAATGAGATGAGCAAGGAAACCAACTATCATCACCCTCAGTGGAAAAACAACTGGAAAAAAATAACTAGGGTACGATTTTCATCAGATTGTACTGGATACACTTGATAAATCAAAAGGAATGCAAATGAGGAACAGGAGAAACATTATCTGCTTTGAAGAGATGTGGTAGAACAAGAGTCTAGGGAAGCAACAGTTCAACTGCTTTTACAGAGGGCAGAACAAAAAAAAAAAGTTGTATGGAAGACAAAGTGCAAATCTATTCTGTGGAGAATCTGGAAGGTGTTTTGGAGACTTTTACGAATCTGTTTTAAAAATGTTTGTCTTGGTTGTGAAACACAGAACACACAAACAAATAGTAAAAGGTAAGCACTCTATACCTTTACAAGAAAAATAGAATGCCAGTATGATTCGTGGAATAATTTTGTCCAGGAATTTTCCTCTCTGGGCTTATAAATGTGTACTTAGTTTCAAAGCTGACAGTGCTGGCCAAATTGCCAGATAACAGCCTGTAGTGTCACATCAGCTGGCACCACTGCTCTGCTTCATCTATAAGGACTCACAGTTGTTATCAAGCAAGTAATGAGTCCCAAATTCCTTACTATTCACACCCACTGAACTACAAAGAGTAAGAAAAAAACTGAAATGAAATATAATTGCAGAAGTTGTGGAAAGCAGGATGAAGTGTGAAGCACTTCTTTTAACAAGAACAGGAATATTGAAAATTTTCTCTTTCATTCATAGAGATATTTATCAAATGAAAACAGAAAGGATACAGTTTTAGGGAGACCTGGATTTAGTCCAAAGACCATTGAAATAAACACAGCATCTCCTATTGAACATTGGTTTTGGTCCGGAGTATGAAAAGGAGCATTTCCTGTGAGGAAAGTCATCAGGCCATGTGCCCTAGCTGTATAACTAATAATGCTCTCCCAAGAGAGAGAAAATAATAAGGAAGCTTGCACAAACAGGTTTTGATTCAACAACACTTCTGCTTGTGCATGGAAATCAATGGTAATTGCAAAAAGGATAGGTCATCTTCCTTCAAGTCACGCTGGGATTCATTGTTAAGCTCATGGTGAGATGAAGACTGACATAGCTGGATGAAAAATTAGTGAAATAGATGCCATCTGTCTATATAGATAGATGGTGAGGTTAAATTGTTTTTGGGAAATATTGAGAAGCTTAAGCAAAAAAATGTGTATTTTTAAGTTTTCCAGCAGATCATCTGCTACATGTTTGATTTCTTCTCCTGTGTTCCTAGATCTCTGCTGCATTTGAGTGCCAAAGTATGTTTCTTCTTAAATGAAATTGTCTGTGTAGATACATCTGTGTGGATAGGTCTGTCTGTCTATTTGAACTGTTTGCCAGGCAACACAGAAGCTGTAAATGACCACAGTACCTCCCTTATATATGTGATGTTGGAAAGTAAAACAGGTGTGGACCTCATAAAGAAATGCCATAGCCTGGAGTAAGTCAAAATGGATCTCCCACCAGATAATCACATGGGAGTGTGAGCTGAGGACCTTTCCACTGTTTTCCATGGAAATTGTGGATGACACACATGTTCCCTAATACCTTCAAGCACAAGGTTTGAAATTGTCAAACATACTCCAAAAGCATGAAGTCCTCTATTCCATGTAGCTGGCTTCAAGGAATGGGAAGTCTCATATTTTGGAATCTCAGGCCTTTCTCATTCTTGAGCAGAAGGCAGCTGGTCCCTTTCTATCTGACACCTTCTTCCCTCGGTCAGATCATAAAACGGGTCAACAAGTGATTTTATGTATCATCTCAACATGAGACACCAAAGCCTGAGAATGGTTAATGAGATGTTGGTGACATTAACTAAAAATGTGAAGCAAATCTCCCAATATTTAATCAGAATTCATTACATAAACTTTATTTGGAATCTAATACCACCTCCTTATTTTATTATTTTTTGCTTGTATCTGAATGCAATGTTCATGCCAAAAGAGCAAAAAGCAGATGCCTCTTAAATTCAAGTCTGTTAGAAATGGCTTTGCCACATTTGGTGTTTAATGCTGCAGAATGCGTAAAAATAATGTATATGTATTTTGACAGTTGATTCTAAAACGTATCTTGAAGTACTTTCCAGGAATATCCAAATACAGCACAACAAATTTAATCCTGAAATAGGATTCACAAGAACAGATCTCAAAAAAGTCTTGGTTTGTCAGAAAACATGAAAAAATCCACGAAACAGTAACAAGATTAGTTTTGTGATCATAAAGTGCCCCCACTCTTCTGACTGGAGTTTATCAGTTATCTACAAGAAGCATAATAAGCAACTGGCACATATATCTTTACATGTAAAAAACACCACAAAACCAGAGGAAGAAAGTAAAAAGATTACAGGGCTTTGGAAAAGAAGAAAATACTTAATTTTAGCAGAGCTTTGCTTTAAATGGAGTATCAATAAAGCAAAAAGATGCCCAACGACCATCTTGGATAAGAAGAATGGCTCATTAGTAGAATAGTGAAATTGCAAAGTGAAAAAGTGATCATCATTTAAAGGTGTAAGGCTAAAGCAGAATGGAAGCAGGCAGGAGCATGCTCCCTGAGGTAAAGCTCAACTACAGCACTGAAAGTTCGACTTATGACTGATGTTATAACTGAACTCAAAAGCCTTCTGAAGGCAACATGAAATAGTAATGCTAAAATGAATTACTGCATTCTATAGCAAGGGAATCCTCTCCAGCATTTGTAACCACAGAGGACCATACTTGTTAGTTTAAAAGCAAGTACCATTTTCCCATGTGACAAAACTACTTTCTGCATTTTAAATTTCACTTCTTCTAAGAAGACATCACATACAGGGATTTGGCAAACAATTTAGCACATTCCATTCCTGTTTAGAATTAGATATATTACTTTTAAAAGCAGAAGAGGTGCCCACACGAATAATGAAGTGCTAGTGCTCTTCATGAATTGTTGACAACTTGACTTGATAAATATATCTTTTTTCTATATTAATAATAAAACAATGACTTTCACATGCATGAAGACATGAAAAATTCAAGCATTTCAATCAAAGATGGACCTAAATTGGTTTCAATATTAGAACTGGTAATCTAAGAAATAATCACTAGCTAAGCTGTTCCAGGGTTACCAACCCTCCCTGCTAAGCATGTGCAATTTATTTCTAATCTGAATTTCTAATGTTTGGGTCATAATCATCTGCTATGAGATACATTTAACACTTCTTAAGCCTTATTTGGAGAAAAGAAATTATAGATTACAATGCTCAGGCCTCTAACAAAAAAACCACTTTGTACTTGGAACTTAGATCAGGTAGTTCTTAACTATTTTCTGTATACATCCCATTTTTTGGCATCAGTGAAAGACAAACTTTGACAAATATTTCTTACTTATTTCACATTCAGAGATGGGATCATACTGACAGCTCTATTCTTGCTCACATGTATAAGAGTTTGATTCTCTATCTGTTATAACACTGAAATACAAGCACATGTTCAATTGCTATCATCACTATTTTGCAAAACTTCATAACACCCAACTCTTCCAACAGTTTATATACTGAGTTTATCTAAATTTCAGGCCACATGAAACAAAGAGCTCCAAGACCACAGAGACCAGAGAACATCAATGCCCAGAGCAGAGAGACTGCTTGGAAGCAGCTTATAGACACAGTACACTTCAGCAAGTAGTGAACCTGGGACTCAGGATATCAGTTTCTTCCTGGAGAGAGAGCAAGAATGCCATTTGGACCTAATTACGACCTACTGTAGTAATGGAGAATTTTCCAGTGGGAAGAAAATCTTAATCCCCTGTCAATCACTTCTCCAGAGTTAGAAAACGCAGTGTGATAAAGCCCAGATGTCCTGTAAAAAAATTTGCTGACAGATATGTGGCAGAACTGTTGAGATTTTAAGCCAATCCATCTAGCCCTTTGTCATTCTGCAACCTCGATATCTACAAGCCATTAGTCCTGTCATACCCAGAGGACTCAATATGAATCTGAATTTCTTTATTCATATCAATGGAGTGTTAACCTTGGTAATGTGAATCTGAAGTCAATGCTGATACCTCCACTATTGCTAAACAGCTTCAGCATCCTCTTAAGATGTTTTCTTGGTTTTCAAGTGATGCTTTGCTTTCAGGTACTGTGTACAGTACAACACCTACTACTTTAATATTTGAAATATGATGCCTGAATGATCACATGATTTACATGATGTGTCTGAGGGCTGTCCTTTTCCTACAGATATATAAATTTCAGGGTTCATATACTCTTTGGCTTATAAAAGGAAAACCAATAAAAATTAAAAAAGCCTATTTTGGAACTTAGCCATTTCATTTTCACACCTTTGATTTAACAAAGAAAAATCCTACCAAAATTTTCAGCATTTTCTGTCTGCATTCTGTCTGGAAATAAAGAAAGAAGACCTTTCTGCATGAGATTCAGTCACTTCTTTCTTCACTTTGAGTGTCTTCTAAAGAAAACTGAGGAAATAGTTAATAAAATATGGAAAATTACACTTAGAAATTTTCTGATTTCAGGATAAGTTGTGTGCAACTTCTGGCCAAGCATTTCTCCTTCCCCAAATCAAATTCATTCTAGTTTTTATTCCTATTTCTGGACAATGCCCAAACCCCAATATTTAATTATTTTATTAACAAACAACCATGAAAAAATCCTGAGAAATAATTTTGCAAAAAGAGATTATTTATTTATGCATAAATCTAAAACAAGTAACAGTTTAACATCACTCAATTCCTACCTAACTAATAAGTGGTCAGCAAATACATTATCTTTTAATTTTTCATTTGCAAAATTATACTCCTACAAATTCAAAAAATTCGCATTAATTAATATTGTCCACATGCTTGGAAATTAGATCAGTTAAAAGGTAAAAGGAAACATTAAAACTGTCAGGTTTCCATGTGAAAGAGTTGATAAAAATCTATGAACTTTCTTAAATTGAGCATTTCTATTAGTTAAAGGGAAATGCAAGAGACAGGGCAAAGTTCCAGCACATCAAAATATATGTCACCACCTAAATGGTTGCTTATGTGTTTATAGGTTAATGACAAAGTACAGAAAGGATTTTTGCTTTGAATATTAAAGTGTCAGAGCATAGAACTGAATCTCTAAAGTAAATTTTCTGTTCAGAAAAGGCAACTATAATGACACCTTGTGCTAACTTAGAAATCATGCAGTTCCATGAAAAGCCTCTGCAGTAACTACATAATGTAAACCAAAATTATTAGATGCACCACTTCATTTTCTTCAGGAACTATATGATTAAATTGATGATGGTCCATCAACAGTCTGACAGTTTCATTGGCTTTAAGTAACTCACTGTGATGCATAGCCCAGTGAAGATCAGCTGGTATGAACATAATTGTTGGTGTGATGAGTAACTGCAACCAAAATACAAGCTCTGTAAGGGTTCCTGTTTCTCATGACAACCATAAGAATAAACGATTGGAAAAAGGCAAATTGTATATTCTTCACACAAGGTGTTAGAGCACTCTTCCCTTTGATTCCTTTCCTGGGGGCCAAGTTTGAGGGGCTCTAGCTAAGTGACATACAGCAACAAAACCTAGAGCTTCAGCTGGAATGTGGCTGCAAAGGGACTGCTAAAGAAGAGGGACAAGTTCCCATGGGAGAAATGGGTCTGCAGCCTGTCTTTTCCAGCACCACTCCCAGCTGAAGCTCTACAATGTCTCTCTGTAAGAACTATTCGTAAACTTAACTCTGACAACAGGCAAGAACTAAAACCTAAAGCCAAAGAGCTGCCCTACATTAAGAATTCTTGACAGAACACATCTTTCTGAAGCCTACCCCTCCCCTTGGCTGCCCCTTTGTAACCCAACCTAAACAGACCTCTAAGCTTTACTCTCTCAGGCCCAGCCTGAATACTGACAGGATTTAGTTTGAGTGAGAGGCATTTCTAAAGCTCCAGTTGGATTGGGGCTGAAAAATGATTGCTGAAGCAAGGTAAGCTGCAAACACTTCTCTGAGAACTCCTTCATTTGGTTTGAATATAGAGGCTTTTTCTAAGGCTGTGAATGGAAGGCACAGGGTGTAGTTCTCCATCGAGAAATTCCTCATTAAGAACAAGGATGAGGGGCTTGTTCTCAGACTTATCCTGGGCCTATAGACACCATTTGTCTTTAATTAGGGTTTGGTTTTGCTTAGGGTTTGGTTTGAGAGAGAGAGAGACAGCCTAGAGCTCTAGTGGAAGAGGTGCTGTAATGGGGCTTTCTAGGGAATGGGTAGATTGCAAAAGACATGTCCCCTGAGAACTAGTTCATCTAGTAAAGACTGGCAACTAATTGCTATGAACCTTCTTTACTTTCTAATTCTTCTTTCAGGACATCTTAAAGTTATCTGTGAGAGCTACATATGAAGAGAACATTTGGTACAGGGTACACAATTAGTTTACCTGGATACACAATTAATTTACCTTGTAGTACTTCATTATAAAATCGTATAGTTAAATATTGGGATCCCTCCCTCCTTCCATGTTTTCCAACAAGCCTTAATTTCATACACAGTTAGAGTTTCAAGGGTTGTTTAGATTTTCTTTCTGCAAAAGGAAAGCATGACAACTGATGTTTCCTCATAACAGTCTGAAAACAATTACTTCTTTTTTAGCATAGATCTAGGCCTCAGCAGTGTCCATTGCTTATCATGTCAGTGCTTAATAGCCTAGAAAAACATACTTAATGCTCACAGCAAGACTGATCAGAGTTAGAAGCCACAGAGCCACATGAAGAGGAAAGCTGCAGCAGGGAAGTGCACCAAGGAGACAAAGTTGCTGAGGAGAGAACTTCAGTGTGCCTATAGTTTGTGCTCAGCATATTTTTCTACTCTTTTATTAGCAGGAAAAATTTGAAGAAAGTTCTCCCTGGCCCTGATGTGGCTGTAATTTACACCTTTCTGCTGCTATCTGCAGCAAAGCAGGTCTCCTAATAAGTAAAGGCTACCAAACCACAGGTAACAAAAGCAACTAAATGTCCTCAAGCTAAAACAGCAGGTTTGCACACAACTGTAGATATCCCTCAAACAACTGCAAAATCGATACCTGACATGAAAAACTAATGCCAAAAGAAGCACAGCTGTCTGTGTTTCCTGGAGAGGAATGGCCTACAAGTCATTTTGGGCAACAAGAGAGGTGCAACCTACAAGCCTACATCTGTGTGTACAGCATGGAAACAAGACTGGCCCAGGAACAATGCGGATAGTTCTGATTCTATTGGAATACCCTTGAAAACTGAATTCAATGCCAGGAGCTGTGCCAAAAAAAGTCCTCACTGATGATCCAGTGTGTAATATATTGTTTGACTGGCTTATGAATCAGCAGATGACTGACAAGGAGAACTGCCAAATGGATAATTACATCAGGCTTTGTAATATTAACTAAAAAGCTGAAAAAAATGAAGCCTGATAGAAGTAATTCATAACTTCTATCACTTGTCATGTAGCATCCATTAAGTGCAATGCCAGAATGTATATTATTTTGCTATAAAGATGCTATAAAAATCAGTGTTAACTGCTGCTGTAGAACAACAGTGGTAATTTGTCCTCCACTTAACCTTCTCCTAAGCCCCTGTCAAATTGATTCCACCCTGATAAAAAACATTACCTGTACTAGGGCTCCCAGAACGTCAGTATGGGAACTGCAGTTCTGCTTTGCCACATGGCTTGATCCATAGATGCCAGAACATGGGTGCAACAAGATCTGAGTATCAGAAAAACATGAGCTGTGGGTGGTAACTTCTGATTTCTTACAAAAAGTGTATTGTACTAAAATCCTAGGTTGGTTCAAGATAGTTCTGCCTGCAATACTGTTAACGTAGGAACCGGAGATTTAACAGAGCCTTGGACTAGCCTTCATTTGAAAAATACGGATGAATTAATATGAAAAAACTTCTTTCTCTGACCCAGGGTCTATTCAAGAACCACAGTCTATTGTTGAACTGAAATCAATTTATTTTTTTTTACCCAGCCTATGCATAAGGCCTTCTAAGCAACTTCCAAGTGGCAAAGTCTAGTTACAAAAAATTCTCCATCATGTGTTAGCAAATCAAATCCAATTGTTCTTTGTCCTATCATCCATGCCAACATTACAATTCCCACATTCCACCCTAACATTTGGCCTAGAAATAAAAAAATCCTAATTTAGCTCCAGTCCATGGTAAAGGAATAAATATCATATTTTACAAAAGGACTTTGTTCAGTTTAATTTCTACTATAGTTAGAAATCTTTGAGCAGACACATGACTTTTGAAGACTGTTTGCTTTTCATTAAATTTTACTAGTTAATAATATGTTTTTACGGGGGAAATAAAACTAGAATAAACCCAAATTATGACAGAGAGAAACAGTAGTGCGAGTGCAAGAAAAGAAGACAAATGCTTAGTGTTGTTTACAAGAAAGTAACTGTTTCTGCTCATAAATGAACAAAGAGGTGTACCATTAAATGCATGAACTGTACTAGTTAATATATTTCTATGTCTGTGTGCACTTGTATTTCATGGTCTGCTAAAGATGCTCTAATTAAAGCTGTTGACCTAGAATGAAGTAAACTGAGCAATAAATAGACCCTATCTAAATCAGAAGTTAAAATGCAAATTTGCTACACAGTGTTTCTCAATTCAGTGAGCATGGTAAAAAAAATCATATAAAAAAATCCCACCTCTGTAAATCATCACTGTAGTCAGATCCTCACATGTGAACACTCTTCAGAAGAACAAAAGAACAACAATTTCTGATCTGATTCTGCGGACGTTTTCTCCCATGTTATGATACTGAAATCATCAAGATCATTCCTGTGAATAAAGATTTCGTTTTAAGTCTTGGTCCTCTGGAAGAAAATCTAACTGTGTCCTCGCATTCTGCATCATCTGCATTGTACCACACTTACAGGGAAGCATATGATCAACCTATGACCATATTCAAAAATGATCAATTGAATGAACTAAAATATTACTTAACTGCTGAACACATGTACAGGGAAAATAATGAGGTAATAGCAGACTGGTAGTTCACTCTGCACTGCACAGCCTAGTTTAGATAATTAGAATTGAAATAAGCAGTAATTTATAGAAAAGAGTGATACCAGTTGCAGACAGGACAGAAGAAATAAGTTGTGACTATATGCTGCTGGGGAGGCTGATCAAATGGAAAACATGATCAGTCAGTAGGACTTGGGCAAACATTCACAGAGTTGTAGTCCTCAAAATGAAGATGTCAATGGTTGGAAGAAAAAGTGAAAAGAAAAAGCTGTGTATTGCAACTTTGCCAGCTTTCTTGTATGCATTTCTCCCCTTTTGCACCAAGATTGTTTTCTGCCTTGGGCAAAACTCTGAATGTATAATCCACTTGATCTGCCTGTCCACACAAGATCAAATTCTCTGAAATGCAAGCTCAGTGTGCTGCATGATGTGGAGAAAGTATCTGAGCTTATAACATTTGAACAGCTGAGAAAGCCCTCAAGAACTTTAAAGACTGTGTGACTAAGTCACAAGGACAGGTTTATCATTCTCTTTGATAATGAAAGACAAAATATTCTTGCAATGAAAAAAGAAGATATTCATATCTTAATAAAATTTTAATACATATATATATATATATATACACTCCTTTCACCAGTCCTTGTGCATAAAATTATGAAAGGCACCATTTTCTTCTTAATCTAGAAGGGAAGCTTAGTAAAATTTAGATGGATTGACAAAATTAGTGCATTTTTAACAGCCTCAGTGTTTGTAAGATAGGCCTTGATCTTCAGAGTGGTATTGTAGTGATCCCTTTTTCTTTGTTTTAATGCCTGTAGTGTTATCTCTGGAAAGGTAATAATGGAGCAAGACAAGAAGATTCCTTGCTCTGATCCTTTTCATTAAATGGAAGCTTATTGCTAACAATCTGTAGTTTTAAAAAGCTATAGGCAACAAATAATAACTTACAGTCATTCAGCAAATATTCTTCCTTTATTTTATGCTACTAAATCAAAAGCAAACAAATAAACCCCAGGACTTTTATAAGTCAAATTCCATGAAATACCAGATATTACCTGTTCTGGGTGATCTCTAAAGACATGACAAGTGGTTTCAGTATCAGTTTTCTCTTTGACATAGATGGGTGTTGTATGTTTTGAAATGTTTTGCCTATTCTTGAAACAAGGAAGCCTATTGAAAAATAAATAGAGATCATTAGTGGGATAACTAGTCTTAAATAGTCTGAGCACCAATTATATGGTGAATATACAGGTAACTACCCAGTTCTGAGAGTAAGTGGAATGCTGTTTGCTACTTTCATAGTAATTTTTTCCCTTTTGTTTAAATGGAATTTTCTGTATTTCAATTTCTCCCCATTGCCTCTTGTCCTTCAGATCTGGAGCATCTCACACTTCAAAAGCATTTTACAAATTCAATTCTAAATATACTTACAGCCAGCTTTATAAAAATTTTCTATGTGCAAACACAGCCTCAGATTAAATAGCTCCCACCCTGGTATTTCCCTTGACATATTTATCAAGTAAAATCATATCCCTCCTTCCATCTGTGTTTTGCTTAATCGAACAAACCAAGCTTGTTTACTCTCTTGCATAATATCCTCCCCTTTCTCTGATCATATTGCTATTCTTTGGCTGCTCCAGTGTGTATTAATAGTCCTTTAACATGGGCAACCTAAACTACACATAATTCAGAGGAATTTGCAGCTCAGGATAGTACTAACACTTCGCCTCTTCTGAAAGGCTATTGACTTCTGTATTTACAGCTACAGAATTTTAATAATGTTCAAGTTAATAATATGCACATTCTCCATCCTAAATGCTATGCTCACTTTCAATCATATTACATGATCAGCAAGTTCCTTTGTGCAAAAGAAAACTTGGAAAGCAGGCTGATTAATCCTGCTTTTCTAAAATGAGGAATTGCATTCCGTTCTATGTTTAGCTTTGTATCTTGTCTTCTTTGACCAATTGTTCCAAAATAAAAATACTGGGATAAGACTAACAGATCTATGATACAGATCTGTGATTTTTTTCTAGATTATGCTTTTCCCTCTGATTTTCTTAATCACACCTGGCCCGCTGCAGATTTGAAAATGGAAAAATTTGAAGAGAATTAGGACTTCTATCCAGCATGCCTGTTTCTTTTCAGTGAATGATTTTGACATTGAAGAATAAAGCTCTTACTTTATAATTTTGTTTAATAATATATTCAGCATTTTAGAATCATCTGGGTAAATCCCAATGAAAATTAAACATAAGGCAGGTTATCCTTAATCCTACAATTCTTTGAACTGCCATACAAAACCATCAGGTGGTTGAATGACACTAAGAATTTTCAAAGAAGAACCTCCTATGTGCTCTCCGTCCCTCCTGCCCACAGCACTTGCATGTCACCGCACTCTACTCAGCATGTGAATTCCAGCAGAATATTGCTGAATGCCATGTTTCATTCCCTGCTGTGGATGGCTGCTGTGAAACATCATTTTGAATCATGGTTAATCACCACCTGCTTGACCATCACAACTATGTTATAGAGCTACCAGATGGCAGCTACAGAAAGTACATCCAAGTATTTTTTTGTGTAACTACTTATTAATGCTGTATTCTCCAGGAAAAAACCAAAGCAACAAACCCCAAATGTATTTGAATCCTGCAATTTATTTGCATTTTACTTTTATTTTACTTCTAACAGAAGGTTAACACACAGAAGACTTAGAACTGTGCACTTTATTTCCTTATTAAAATACTACACATTTTTTGATTTTAAGTAGTTGTGCACTCCTTTGCAGAGAGTATAGTACATTGTAATAATAAGTAAGGAGAAAACCACTATTAGTCAAATGCAACATATGTTTTTACGCACCAGAATTTATGCTGACAGATTCCTTTATCTGTAGATCAGTTAAGGTGCTAAATGACACTCAAATATATAAATTGTGAGACTTTTCAATGTCTAACATAAATCTTGAAAACAAGACATTACAGTTTCTTCCAGAAAAGAAGGCAGTGATGGTCTCAGAAAAGTACAATGAATATTCAACTAGCATCAAAGAGTCATCCCTTTTCAATTTCCCTTCAGAAGGGACTAGTTAGCATCCACCAGAGCTTTTGCAAATTATGGAGCTGTGATGTTTAATTAGGTCTTTTCTTATCCATGGTCAGGTGGGATGCTATGGCATTCTTACATCAAAACAAAATACACCAGACTTACATCATCTTACTTGCAGGCTACTACATTGCTTTGTACTTCAGAAAACACTTGAAAAGAATGGAAATCTAAGCATAAGTAGAACTTTGGTTGCCCTCATTTAAAGCAGGATTACACCTTTGACTTCCTGTGAAAACACATAATGAATGTTAACTCGCTTCTGGAGAAAGTCAAGAGAAATATTTGTCACAGTCTTCAAAATCATCCTAATGGCAACAAAGTACTTAGAAGAGTTTTCCTGAATAATGCATATGTATTCAGGTACACACTGGAACTTCAATTGGTAAAATGTAGAACTAGATGATTACTAATCCTGCGTGTTTTATGATCTCCCTTGCCTATTGACCACTGGTGCTCCTTAGATCAGACTACATTTTACTAGTCTCAGATCCTTCAAACGCCAATGACATAAGTATTCATTTTTAATTCTACCCTCATCAGAGAGAACTTTCAGAAACAAAGTTACTTTTGTTATGCCATACACATTGTATCAAAAGGGCTGTAAAGAAATATTTATTTAATACACTCAATACTTTAAAGAAAAACAAGCAGTTAACCATGCTAGGGACAGAGAAGACTATTCAAGCTTGCCTTCAGCCCAATACTGAGAACAGGACATATTCAATGTTATAAGCAGCAATGAATCGATGAAAGATTTTTTCTTTATTTATTTAAGGTGTATGTGACCTGTGTGAGCAATTAGCATGAAATCATAGCTCTGCCAGTATTTCATTCATAGGAATATTTGAAGGATAAACATTTGAAAATGAACTGAACTGAATGTAGACAGAAAAGTCTGCGATTAAAAGCCTGAAGGATTTTTTTTGTGCTTGTCAGTACCAGGAGTATCTTACAATGGTGTAATAATGATTTCACATTAATTGTCATAACAATTTTAATTAAATAACAAAAATATAATTATTAAGTATATAATTTATTAACATACCTTTGTATACATATGAAAATAAATTTTAACACATGGAATAAACTTCCATCTAGTGTAAGAATGATTTATTTCCCATGAATACTTCAGTGCAAATAAGTCTCAAAATCTGTAACAGTGGCTCTGGCACAAGTTGTGTACTAATGGAATGTGTTGATTCCCCAGCTTTTGGGAGGCATCATGAGTACAGAAAAGGGACAATGATAGCAATAGAAATAGCAAGAGTGGGAAGAAATTCCACTGCACAAAAATTTAATGTTGGTCAAACGATAGTAACAAACTTCTACTAAAAATTTGTATTAATAAAATTGAAATAACAGGCAAATTTAATAACCTTTTCTGGATAAGTGCTGACCTAATCTAATACCTAAACTTTTGTGTTAGTCAATCATAAGTTGTCATTTTATGTCTGATATTCCTTAAAACAAATATAAACAGGAACTCTAATCCATTAAAAAAGAATAGTTACTATTTATTTTGATTCTTCAGACCTCTTATTTTTAATCCACAAATACAGTAGTAACAAAACATTTGTATCGAAATATCAGCTGCATATTTCAGAATGAAAGAGAAGTACAACCGGGTCCCTGAACTTTCAAAAGATTATGTATGTGCTTTACCTCCAGATATTGTGAATAGAATTGGTGAGTATTTTTTCTCTACTGATTTTTTAAAGAATACTCTGAAACTCTTTTGAATTCTTCTTGATTAAAATATTTGTTTGTACCCTAATGTCTGACTTGAAGACAATGGGAGTTATCCTAGTTCACATCATAGTTTTTGACTAGAAAGGTTTTGGCACTTGATAAAAACAATTTGATTTTTTTCATGTTTTATATCTAACAGATGTGGACTAGAGCTCACATCTAAGCAAAACATTTCACCATTTTGTGTTTCTCTCCATTCTCAGAAAGAGCTCTTCATTATGGGCTGAAATGAAGGGCAAAACTCTGATCTGAGTTTCATGCTGCCCAGACAAGCCCCATGGAAAAGCCTTGGTAAAGACAGAATAACATCACACCCATTGAGCGCAGATTAAGCAAAATAACTTCCACCCAGCGTTCTCTATTTTTGCAGACTTGGGAATGCTGCTTATTTTAACAACACAGAAAACACTGATTGTATTGCAACTCTGCATAGTTCATTCATAACTTTGTGGTGAAAGAAATACTACCCATCTTTTTTGGCATGTTCTCTGAATCTCCATTAGAAACACTTATAAGTAGAAACATCTAGCACAGTTGAAATCTGCTTTTCCTTGACTGCAATGGTTCTACAAAACCCTTCCATATAGCAAATGTTAACTGATTTATCATGTGAAAAACACTCTCCCCAGATTAAGAGCAGTTTAGGAGTTAACTATTAGTGCTTTGTGAATTCCCATGCAACTACAAGGACTACGTAATTTTTTTAAAAAATTGCAAGTTCTATCATTTCAAGCAAAAAAAATCTTTCCTCAGTGCTCTTTTTAGAGCTGCAGTGAGGGATAGGCCATATTGAATTGATTAGAGGAATATTTTGCATCCCTTGAGATTGACTTCCTACACATCTTTTGCAAAATGATTCATAGGACTCAGTCATTTAGAATTGCAAATGTGGTATGGGACTTCTTGTCAGTTGACAAATGGGCGCAGTCATATTTAAACAAAGAAAGAAAAGACAGAAATTATACCATGGAAGAGATTAAACTTCACTCATTCTAACCATCAGAACTCCAGTTCTCCACATTTGTTCATTGTTGTGATTAATTAAGTAACTTCACTAGCTTACTGGGTCTCTTAGTTCATACATATGTTATCAAAAGTACATCTTGCCTATCCATGGTAGCAGAAACTGGAACAGAAGACATTCTGGCTCATGAAATACACTACAGTAGATGTCTGCATTGCTCCTGCATGAAATTTTGTTGTACAACATGTTCAGTGTGCTTGAGTTGTCGACTTGGAACAGCGATGTGGAAATGTCATTCACCTGTCATGTAAGCTGAACATAATTATACAATAATTGCACATCTGATACACTGAAAGTGAAAGGAAGAAGCATTTCCTTGTACTTCCCATGAAACAAACATGCATTATTCATTCACTTAGTTACTATACTGAAGTCCTATTACAGGCATTACCATTTTGCTTTAAGGTGAAATGAGTAATTTATTAAGCAGCGATGCAGATGTTTATAAAAATGGTAAATTGAAGTTCTGAAATGAATCATTGCAAAGAGCACATGAGACTTACAGTCTTAATTCATAGCCAGATAAAATAGGCAGTTATTAAGGTTGGGTAGGACTGCTTTAAGGAAATTTTTGCAGTTTACCACAACCCCAAGTAGAGATACTCATGAAGTTTCTGTTACTAAAAACAAACAAACAAAACGTAACCTACCAGTTTAAAGAAAGAAATGCATCAAGGCTTCATGATACTTTGTTTCTGTGTTAGCAGTTGCTGATTTGCTGAGGACAAGCACTATCTCATGTCTCCTCTTGCCATTTCCCATAAAGACATACTTCAGAGAATTCAGAGTAGCTGGTACTGATACCACTTCTGCAGCATTTAACAGTGATGCTACTGCCTCTGTAGAGCTGCTTCATCTAGTGCTCACAGCACTTCCCATTGTACTGTGCTGACTGCCCCTCCAGAGTTGAATCTTATCCTTAAGCCATTGAATAGACTGTTATGCAATAGGAAGGACTTCATGGAAATCACAACAGAGGTGACAACTAATAGAAACTGGAAGGAACAATCTGCAATTGGAAAGCAAAGATATACATAGCTGCATAGAAGATTTAAAGGATTTGACACATTGATTTATATTTCTACTGTAAAAATCCACAGATCCTTCACTATGCCCTCAAAAACAAGGCTTACATTATTCAGTTGTATCAGTTTAATCTAGTCCATCCTGAAGCAATCATTGTAGAACTGGAAAGAAATGCGTAAGATTGACATATTAGTGAAAATCAACATCATGAATAGTATTAAACAACTCCCAAAACTCTTGCCAATGTACCTACTTTCAATTTAGAAGATTTTATTCTGCCTGATTGACTGTAACAGAAATGAGCAGCTGTACTCTTTCTAAGCAACATGAGATACTCCATTGTTTAAATTAGTGACAATATGCCCTGCATAAATACATAAACACCTTTTGTTTAAAGGATCTCACACTCCTAAGCACCATAGGATTAAGGCTTAGACAGTGCAAAAAGAAACTGCTTTTTCAAGAAAACTTTAGACAAGAGCTTTAACTAAACATGGACCATGGACCTGCAGCTAAACAATGAATTAAATCCAACTGTTGTGGAAATCTCAAACCTGTGTCTAATGTGCAGGGCATTATGGAGAGTGAAGACTCAACATCATGAGGCTAGCATTGGCAGTGTACCTGGAAATTTAAGCAGCCACCACAGATGAAATGTTCCTTTTTGTACTGTAGCATCCCCCAAAGGGGATTTTTCTCTACCTTTTTATTCAAGAAATTACCTAGGCATGCAAGAAAAATGGGCCTTGCCTGTTGGCTGGCTCCACAACTCTAAATCTTACCTGCGTTGGCACTGTCGAAAGGCCTCTTTTAGTCCTATTTGAGAGAATTTTCCAGCCAAACTGTAACAAACGTCAGACTGAAGTTATCGTAAAAAGAAATCACAGATTCAGATTACAGAGTGAAAAAATGAATAGGGAAAGTCTTTTAATTCTTCATCAGCTCACCACAAAATAATTTACTCTTTAACTGGGGGGGAAACATTATCAGCTTTATTAGTTTTCATGCCAGAGCAAAATGCCTGAGCGAATTGACAATGGACACTGCTATACAATTTAAACACTTAGTATTGCAAGTAATTAAATGCTCCTCCACACCTTTCTTGTTTCTCTTTTCAGACACATATAGAGCAATACACTTCACTATATAAAAACAATTTTTCTACTTATAAGAGAAGATAAGTAAATATAAATTGTGTCCAACTTCAAATGGCTGAACAGGATATTCACACAGCAACTTTATTCATTTAAGACACATGACTGATATAGAGCTTTGCCTGCTATATAGTCAGTGACAACTACACAGCAACTAAAGTGCTTTGACTCATCCTCTGGAAACTCCACTGACTGATAACTCCATAGTTCACTAATTCGAACACCAACTTTTATTTATACTTAAAGAGTAAGGTTCTTTCCCATGATACACCTCAAAGAATACTTGGATTTTGTGTATTGGTAGTTTACTACCCTAAACCCTGCAGATTATTATAGAGACAGAAAGTTTTGTAAAACTTCTAACCAGTCTTCAGGAAATAAGAATCTTTAGTATCCCTTTGGAAAGATAAGTAAGTTTTTTCTCAGAAAATCAACTGCACCAAAAAGTCTATCACAACAGAGTTTATCATGGTCATTGGAAGATTCACCCAAGAATACGCATTCAGCAAAATAATCTATAAGTAGCAATATCTCTTTTAGTTAGACATGGCTTGATTAGCCAATACCCTTCAATATAAATGTCTGATTATATTACAGGCAGATAGATTTTGGAAATTCACTGGACTAGTTTTGAGCCAGAAGTAATGCATAGGAATCTTTCAGAATTCACATGGTATTTCTAAGGGCATGACAATTATTTTCTGGAGTATATGAGGTGAATTTTATACAAGTTGCCCTCTTTGGATAGTCCGAACTTATTTTAATGTCTAAAGGAAATAACTCATTCAGCACAATAACAAGGATTTATTTGAAGGACCAAACTAAGCAGAGCAAGCAATTGAGTGATGGTTTTGTGTTATGATACGTATGCACGGGTTCTCAGTGCTCTGCATGGACTAATGAGTGAAATATCAATTCAAGCATACAGCATAGCTTTATGCGTTCAGCAGCAACTCACTCAGTGGCATCAATTTTAGAATTTCTTCTATTCAGGAGTAAAACCAGTATCCTTGTATATATGTCTAGATATGTATATAGCCAAACAATTTTAGAGGACAGCAAGTAGTAGAATGCTGGACCAGATATTTAAATGCCTTTAGATTTTTTAAAAGCAATGATGAATATTTTATAATCACTTCAACAGGAGATAAAAATTAAGAAAATTCAATGCCAGTTTATCGTCTTTCAATTAATCCAGCATAATGTGCATATATCAGGGCCTTTACATCAGCAAGGGTGTAGGACAGAAAATGAACATTCACTCACCATGTTTCTTTCAAACTGCAGGAATTCCAGAAATGCAAATGTGATCATGTTTTCTTACTGCTGCTAAATTGTCACAGCTGATGTATTCTTTAATGATATGAGTACAGTGAACTACAGCTGCTGGCACTCCCTAGTGCTCACTGGTTTCTTGATGTTCAAGGACAGACTTGAAAGCATCAGACAGTGGAGGTGTGAGCTGGGAATAGTCCTATATTCAGAATGTTGCCTGCTCTTGCAATTCTGTCACAGTTTTTCAAATAATTTTTGTTTCCCAGCAGTGCAAGTGCCTGTAGTATCATGTAAGTATACATTCATGCAACTACTTTAGCTCTGTAGTTTTCATTAAGGAAAAAAAAATAAAAATGGTTGTAATCTCAGATCAGCGGCGCTAGTAATACAGAAGGGCTAATGAGAGAAACTAAGAAGGTATTTTAAATTACTGTTGCATTTGGCCTGTCTCTCAGTTTCACAGAGGGGTGTTGATCCATGGATTATTAATTTTTGTGAACAGCACACTACAGCACTCCACACTAAAAACTCCACCTAGGACAGAAAAAAGGTATGACAGCAGAAAGATTACTGCTGACATGAAACCCTCTTACAAAAGTTACTACTGTGACTCTAGCCAAGGGGACTGCAGCAGTTAACATTCTGCATCAAGTAATGAGTTTTTTAAGTCATCGCTTTTAAATTGGATTTTGGAAAGTTGGAGTAGGAATGACTCCACAATGTGAATCAGAGCTCTTTCAAAACATGCCTAAGACTTCATATCATTAATGCATACCTAGCAGAATTCAGCTTCAGTAGCATGTAACTATTGAGTGTTAAAGAAACAGAGCATAAGACTTATTTCACAAGACCATGTAATATATTGAAAACCTTACAAAGACATTAATTTTACCTGTTTGTAGAGGTAGGTATGGGTCCTAATAATACTATGTAAAAATGTATGGTTAATTAATATTGATATTTTCCTGATAATGGCTACTTCCTTACACTTGCAGGTCTCCATGTGCTTTACAAGCACAGTGTTTCCACTTAACCAGAAGTAAAGACTGACGCAGATAGAGGAGTAATATAGCAAGACATCTTAATATGCCAGTGGGATACAGAATTCTTATCTTCAGGTTCTAGTTTACTGCTGAAGCACTTAAACAACAGTTCTTTCTTAGACTGGTAGCTAACTCTCTGCACATGAATGGTGTAAATGCCTCTTCAAGAAAATCCCATTAGCATTTCCTTAGAACAACACCTTATCATCAGGAAAATTACTCATTTGACTACATATGTGATGCAAAAATCCAGGGCATTTATTGCCTGTGTTAATGAAACCCACTACGATGTTATCTTCCATTCTGAGTACTAGGAATACAGTAAATACTGCAAGCTGGTACATGTGCTTTTCCTTAAAGGGATCTATTTAAAATACAATGGAAATGACAGAGTTATTTACTGCATTATATTCACAATGATGGAAAATGCAAGAAAGTCACATAAAAATGAGAGCTATTTTTAAACCTCAATAAAGTTCTATTTATCTCCTTTAAAATTCAGTACTTCAGTCCCTTCAGAAGAGACTGCATATATACTATCTATGGAGCCTTCTTTAAACAGGGCTTATAATTTATGACATAAACTCAGACTACATGCAAACTGCTAAAAGATTCCATTCAGGATATTTAGAGGACCAGCATATTTCTATGCCAAAGATAAAACTTTCACGGGAGTAGTTTGACTCAATATTTGCTGAATGACTTGCAAAAGACCCCTTTTTATCTCTAACCTCCACCTTCAGCTGAGCCAGTTAAAACATTTTGACCTTCATTCTCCTTACTCAATTAATAACCTTGCCTCAGGTGTGTTCTCACTACTGATTCTTCACATTTGAAAGGTCACATAGAAAACACAGTATCTCAATGAACTTAGCACTTTCTCTTGTGGTATCTTAAGCATGTCTTTGCTTGTTTAGTTTACAATATTTTATCATCACTGCAGCAAAAATCCCACAGAAGGCCATAGCAACAGGCTGATTTTACATGGAGTGATCAGTCATCCACGGCTGGAAGGAACAGTGAATCCCAATTTCATTTCAAAATCTAATGAAGTTGGCCTCTCAAATCCACTTGATGTATCTACTAATATTAGGCTTAGATTGAAATATAAGATTTCATCCTCAAAACCTGTCATGATCATTTGACTCAGGGTTGTTTAGAATAAAGGAGATAAAAAAGGGGAACATGGTAACGCTTTCAATGACATGGAAATCTACTGGAATGGAGAAGGAAATAATCTTGGTCTTTGTGTCCACAGCAGACAGGGACAAGAACTGAGTGCTGATTAGACAAAAGGCACAGGATACAGGAAGGGGGTTTCGATTAAAAAATGAATCAGCCCTCAATGATAGAGATAATTAACTTCTGTCAGAGATTGCCTGTAGAAGTTCCAGAGTCACTATCTGGCAGTTTCCAAGAAAAGGATAGCCATTCATAGCAATAAGGATGGAAAATCCATCACAAAAGATATAGGGGAAATATTACCATACTGAAATAGGTGACCCCATGAACTTCCTTGTAGTCCTATGCCACTATCATTCTGGCAACTTGTAGCCATATAACACACATTGCACTATTAATCTAGTCATGTGCTTCTCACAAAAATACTTATGGAAATACCCATCAACAGACAACTACAGATTTGAAACAATGGAAAAAGATTGACTTGGCCTTATAGTGCCATTTGAAAGAAAAAATCTATTAAGTTTAATCCATTTCCCCAAAATATATTGAAACATTTGGGATACTTTGTTATTAAAGTCGACTGTGGGGACTGTGGTTGTGGTAGGAGCATATGTGTAGTTTCCTTTGGAACATATATTATTTATTTTCATTAAGTTTACTTTACTTTCACAGGACTAAGCACTGCTGCTTTCTGAGATGTATTGTCTTGTTACTATTGGGACATATTACCCACTGACTTCATTGACTACTTTATCAAGCATCAGATAGAGTCATTGTATATTCTGCATTCAGTTTTGTAGTCAAGTATCTCAGGACCTTCGTCAAGCCCCAGTGTCATTATAGCTGCTGAAGAACTGCTTCAACTTGCACACTGCATGAAACAGAAAGAATTTGGAATAAGGGTGGGTATTAGTCACAAAGCTTTGCTGATGTCTTTTTCCATTTTCTCTTTTGACTATTCTTTGGTTTGTTTCTGATGTCAGAACTGAGTAAGGAGATGATACAGAGCTATTCTGACAGCGTCTGCTAGCTGGAAACATAAGCACATTCTCTGGAAATATTTCTATCGCTTACTGTAGGCATAACTACAGCTGTATGTTCTAGGTGATTGAAAAATAATTATTTTAATGAAATGGTTACTGCTGATGCCTTTGCTAGCTGTTCAGATTTTATGGGTTGAGAAAGTATTGCATCATTTAGCAAATACAGCAACTAAAGTGAAAAGCAGCTGGTTATGATAAGGAAACAAACCAACACAAAGAGCAATAATAATTTAGCTTGTGATTGGAAACAGAAATAAGCAATTGAGGACAATGATTGTGAATATGCCTGTCATTTCAAGTAGAATATTCAATTGTCTGCTAAAGCTAATTATTAGCACGATTCTGCACATACCTTTCCCACTTTTATTGCCATATGGTGCCCTTACATGCACTCTGAGCACATATGAGAGATCTAATTCAAATTACCTCAAGCACTTACATAATGTTTTCTATATTCAGAAATATGTAAGATTCATGGCTGGATATAATCCAGTCTTCTCAACACCATCACCAGAGAGAGCATTGGGAGCCAGCCAGAACCTCTCTCCTAGCAGATTATAGTCAGACCTTGCACTGACAGAAGGTGCAGGTGCAGAAGCTCCCTTCCCCAAGTCTGCTGCTGTATGCCACTCTAGCAGCAGCTTAACACCAGATATTTCTCCTTACCAGGAGCCTGAGTTTCACTCTGAACACTCTATTCATGAGTCCATCTAGTGGATAGTATAAGATAGCATATTTCTACACACATAAATACACATATATGGATCTCCAAACTATTTTTCCTCTATTGTAATCATAACAGTTTGTAACAATAATAAAAATATGAGTTTGGCATTGATGTGAATAATTTCCTAAAGATTAAAATGCACCAAAAATACTAGAGTACTTCTATCTTTCTTAGAAGTTGGCTACAGAAGCTAAATGAAAGCTTCTTCCTTCCAAAGGGTAGGGAAGCCTTGAAGATGATGTGAACTGCAGAAAACAATTGCTTCCCTTTGTGAATTATACTGATTTCCCCCAAAGGATTTTAGGGAGGCTGGTATTCTCCAGAGTCCTGTAGAATCTTCTACATGCTATGCTTGTAGCCTCCCTCAGTGCTCAGAATGTGGCTCATTCGGGGCTGCAACTGGTCACTAGGATCCAAGGGTAAATGTAAGCATCTAGTGGGGACTGCAAGTCCACTGGTTTCTTCCTCTGACTTAGCCATCAACCAAGCTCTCCTCCTCTGTTTCCCTCCTCAGGTTTAGTCCTTTCAGACTTAGGCCCACAGGAGCTTCTCTTCCTCTTATATAGCATTGGGCAGTGAGTGTCTTAGAGGACAGCTACAGGGGATAGAGTCCAGTGCTGTGCAGAATCCACAGGCTGTACAGAGTTCAGAACAAGTGCAGCTCCCACAGATATGCAGGTGCAGAAGGAGAGGGTAAGTTCTTTAATATTTTGATGTTCAAAATCTAAGATCAACTGAGGTCTTCAAAATATTTCATGCTAGTTAGAAAGTGCATACACTGGTGTATTGGGTTTGTGTGGCCAGGTTTTGGCAGTGGGGAGGGTCTATGCCACAGGGGTGGCTTCTGTGAGAGGCTGCTAGAAGCTCCCCCCATGTCCAGCAGAGCCCATGCCAGTGGCTCTTGGATGGACCCACTGCTGGCCAAGGCCAAGACAATCAGCAATGGCAGTAACACCTCTGTGATAACATATTTAAGAAATAAAAAAAAGTTACTGCAGAGATGTAATTGCAGCCAGAGGAGGGAGGAGTGAGAATATCTGACAGGAACAGCTATGCAGACCCCAGGGTCAATGGATGAGAGGGAGGAGGAAATCCCAGCAATGCAGGTGAGATTCCCATGTGGTCTATGATGAAGACCATGGTAAGGCAGGCTGTGTCCCCACAGCCCAAGGACGTTTATGGAAGTGCAGAGATCCACCTGCAGCCCATGGAGGAAACCTGTGCTGGAGTAGGTGGATGCTTGAAAAAAGGCTGTCACCCTATGGGAAGCCAAGGCTAGAACAGGTTCCTGGGAGGAACCTGCAGACCCATGGAGAGAGGAGCTCATGCTAGAGCAGTTTTCCTGGTAGGACTTCCCACTCTTTGGGAAACCCATGCTGGAGCAGGCTGCTCTTGAAGGACTGCACCCTGCAGAAAGTGACCCACATTAGAGCAGATTGTGATGAACTGTCTTCTGTGGGAAAGACCCCATGCTGTAGCAATGGTAGGACTCCTTTTCTTGAGAAGGAGGTAGTTACAGAAATAACTTTTGATGAACTGACCATTAACTCCCATTCCCTGTCTCCCTGTGCTGCTGCAGGGTGGGGAGGTACAGCCTGGGAAGAAGGGAGAGCTGGGTGGGGAGAAGATGTCTTTAATATTGTTTTACTTCTCATTTTTGAGATTTTGTTGGCAATAGGTTGAGTTAATTTCCCCAATTCGAGTCTGTTTTGCCCATGACTGATTTCAGGGAGTGACCTCTCCTGGTCCTGATCTCAACTCATGAACCATGTATTTTCTCTGTCCTGTCCACTTGTGGAGAGGAGTGATAGAGCAGCTTTGTTGGGCACCTGGCATCCAGCCAGGGTCAAGTCACCATAATTGGCCGTTATTACCTTTTTTTCCACTCCCTATTACTATAGCAAACAACTAATCTTGCTTAACACTGAAGTTTCCTGCAAATACCTCTGATCATTCTGGTTTCTGAACCACACCACAGTTTTGCTGCTAGTACATTATGAAGACCAACAAACTTAACAAACCAGCTGCAGGTTCAGAAAATGCATTCAGATGAAACATTGACATACTGTATCAATTTGATGCAAACAGCTTTAAACTTTTTTTTAAAAAAAAAGAAAAAGTAAACCCCAAACCAAACAAGCAAAAACTCATAGCAGGCTCATATATTACCTTACATTTTCAAGAAAATTCCATTTTTTTCTGCATTTGGGTAGCAAAATTCTACCATTAACATTCAGTAATTTTTCTGTGAATACATTTCTATTATCTTTGGGTTTTTTCATGCCATTCTTTTCCATTGTTCTTCTTGTCCCATGAGTTCTTATTACTGGAAACAAAAGCCTAGCTATACTGGATGCAATATAAATATTGGTCATTCACTGGACAGGAAAGTTGGTTAAAAATCCCAGCAGGTGAATAAAGCACCTTGCATCCATTGTATACTTTGCTGATCCTTGGCTGAGTGCTCCAAGGACATGAGTATCACATATTTAGGAGAATTTTCTTCTCAAAATTAAAAATACTCATACTACCAAAAAGTTTTGAAAGAAATTACCTCATTATTTCTGATCTGGGAAAAGCTGAAGAGGAATGAAGCTGTTCCTTTTATATTCCTGTTCCAGCCCTGACTCCAAACTGCAAACATTTCCCACAGCACCACTTGCAGAACTATCTAGCTGGAGGTTAGAGGGGGAAAGATTCAGCATTAAATCTAGTATGCTACTGAAGGATGACAATAGTGCTGTCTCTGCAGACAGACCAACAGCCACACTTAATGTATGCAGTAATTAATTTATCAGTTTGCATCCATATACACTTTGTGTACCAAACAGTGTACCATACAGTTGTTTGGCTAGACATTAATTTGGGTAATACTGAAAGCCCATTAACCATATCTTCTGACTTTTTTTTGGAAGAAAACACTTATCTTGGACTTTAGTCTTGCCTCTGTTTAAAAAACTATAAATTAAATGTAATGGTATTTCTATCATTTCAATGCCTCTAGTAGGAGGAACACAAGTTATTCACTATGTTGCATGCCATTTTCTATGGGTCTCCCATCCAGCTTCCAACCACAGAAGTACATCTTACAAGACATCTACTCCTTTACTTGCCAGCCAAGTACCTTAGATACTCAAGGACATGTAAGGTGACACTATATAGCCATGTTTAAGAATCTGGACCCATTCCCAGATTACCTGCCGGGCTCGCTGAAGATAAAAGTATGAGTGTTAGTATCTGAGACCATCATTATTCTTTACTGCTGGTGGCAGCCATTTTAAAATACATTCTCCAGGTAAAAGACACTCTCAACTTCGTAGCTTCATATCACCAAGAGCAGATTACACTAACTGGTCCAACATTACTGCAAAAATTACTTTTCCATTCCT
>NW_008674240.1:77127-101931 GCF_000695815.1 Acanthisitta chloris
TTAAGTACTGAGTTCAATTCGTTTCAAATCCTACCAAAAATTGCTTCACTATAAGAAACTGCATTAAATTACTACCCAAAATAGTTCATTGACCCAGTTAATTGTACTTAATATTACCCTTGCCATTCCTTCTCACTGGTCTTAAACATAAGCCTATTGCTATTTTGTTTACTTCCAATATTGTAAACTAGTGCAGATGACAGTTGCATGACAAAATTCAGTAGCTGGTGAAAGAACCTTGTTCTTAATGCTGTATTTTCTTAGGTAGTTCTTTTTGTATTGTAAGAAAGGAAGCAAAATATATTGCCTGTCAGAGACTAATCAGACCAAAACATTGTTTATTATTCTTCAACTTGAATTAAAACCTTGAATTTTTTAAACCACGATCAATCATTTGTGAATTTCTTATTCCATATTGCCTTTTGGGGTGTGATTTCTATTTTTATTTCTCATTAGAAATTTCTCACACATTTTTCAGTGGGGTTTGAAAACATTGTGTGAAGAATTGTTTCAGGTTTCTTTCATTCACTTCCTCAATGCTATGACTATGAATTCCAGAGAAAGCTAGGCAAAGTCAGAAGTGTTGAATGGAAAGGGAAATAGAGACTGATACAGAAAAGTGTCCATATTTCTGATCTATGAAGTGTTTTCTTCATTCCTTGGTCCCTCTCACCTCTGGAGCACCTTCTAGACAATACTTGCTGAGAGCTATTGTCAAGTGGCTGGTTTCAGTTCTTCTAATGTATATGCTTCTCTCAGCTATAATATCCAGTGGCTATAAATCAGAAAATAACCCTCTGCAATGTCATTCTTGAATCCTCCCTTGCCTATGGAAAAAATTTGTACTACTAATAGTATTGATCTGCTCTTGTGTGTCTGATCTAACTGTAGAAAGTTTTGCACTGTCACAGCTGCAAACTGTACCCTTTTATAGAAATAAAATGATGGAATCCCTTGGGAAAAGAATATGGACTAACAGATGATGAAAAGGACTAAGAATAATACAAGCTAACAGGTGGTAGGAATATACTGTGAAATCGTTAAACAGCCACTGCTTATAGAAATCTTCAATTATTTTCACATTCAAAATAACACACACAACTGAATGATGAGAAAATTTAGGTCATCTAAGGTTCACATTGCAACTGTAAGAATTTGTAAAATATTAGTATTTATTGAACTATGAAAAACCTTAGGCTGCATTGACTAATTCTAGAAAACTTTCACTATTGAATTCAATGAAGGGTTTCAATTTTTTTCCACACACATAAGGTAACCATGAATAAGTATTGGTTACCTGTGATTGTAAATATTTATTCAACGATTATGTTTACAAGAACAAAAAAAACCCCACAAGGAATAGCATGTGATAGGTAGCACTACCATACCCACTTCACAAGAGGGCTGTTCTTTCAACTATGAAATGCTACAGATGCTTAGGAATTAGAAATTAACCCCCCAGAACAATGGCAGAGCTAAAGCATGGCCTTACCTAGTAAAATATTTGTTTAGATTTTTAGTAAATATGCTTGTCATCTGGTATCTTAGATAAGTATTGTTTTTTGGAAGATCTTTCATGACATTTTTTTTATCGTCACAAATGACTGGAGTTCACAATTGCTTTTATCACATTCCAGCACAGATAATACATACTAAGATACATGTGAATATACTGCCTTCCAATTAATCCAGAATATGTTCTCTAATACATATTGTTATTTTGTGCTTTAAATACAATATTTAGTCAACACAGCAAATCTGCATTTGACATAGGTATTACATTTTTCAAAGCAATTAACTTTACTAAAATAAAACCCAAACATTTTTTTATATAAGGAAAAAGGAATTGACAGATATTTTACACAGAACAGTTCAAAGAGGCCAGAATTTTCTTTCATATTCAACAAAATGTACCTAATTCAGACTACTGGATTTTTAAAGCTAAACTCTGTGTGAGTTTGAGTAAAACAATGGTTAGAACTAAGCATGCGCATGGCTGGATAGGTGATTTATCAGGCAGCCAGTAGAGTTCTTCTGAATGCTTGCCACAGGCAATTTAGCTGCAAATGAGTATTTCATTTTCTTGAGTGTGTGTGCATTTCTCTGGAAAGGGAGACAGGCATTGATTTTAGGTTTCTGTATGGGTATAGGCATAGGCATGGGAGCAGAGAAAATTCTGCTCGTTTTGCTAAAGTAAATACTAAAATACATGCTAAAATAAATGGGGGGGGTAGAGGAAAAGAGTTTTCTAGCTCGTCTGTACTTCACACAATCTAAAAAGATGTGTTGATGACATCCATAAATGTAGAAAAGTATCTGAACTCTCCTATTCTTAGGAGTACAGGATGGTTTAAGTAGCCTCTGTCTGCATTTTTATTCTTGTTTACATGTATTTGCATGCACAGAAGCAACTTTTAGTAGAAGCGACTTGTCTCAAAATAATTTCCATATGACGTCCAAGGGATGCTTCTGCTAAACCTCATTCAAGTTGGTTCAAAGGTAACTGTATTAGAAAGGAACAGGAAGGGGACAAAGATGTTCTTTATCTAGCCAACAGTATTTTTTTAATTATCTATCATTTAAAGAGTTTATTAAGTAACCTCACACTTGCCGAGCCAAGCAGTACTCATTTCCAATAAAGGGAAAAAAAAAGTCAAATACTATGCTACTTTGAGTAAAAGAATAAGGAAAATGGAAATAAAGATTAGACCTATAATGTCAATAAAGTGTTTCCACCTGTTTAAAATTTTAAGAGAAATGATGAAAACATTGTACAAAAAAAGAATAATCTGACACATTCTCATGTACAGACACCCTTCTATTCTTTTATCTTTCTAAATTATACTTCATTAGAAATATGCCTTGTTCATGCAAACAGATCTTGCTTCAATAACGAAAGCAATTTCACATACAGACATGTGGATGAAACAAGCATAATCAACTTCTGTTGGGCACTGAAAGCCTTTTAAAGTACTTTAATAGTAAATACACAACTCATCACCACTTCACAGATAGCACAATAAACATTGTGATAATTATTATCCCTACTTTACTCCTACCCAGACGCATTGTACTTCACAACCTTGATCCTAAATATGAAACCTTCCTGCTCCCTCCATCCTCCTTCATCTCAGACTATATCAAACCAGAAATCATTGATTCATGAGATTTTCAGTTTTTCACAAATGACCAGTAAAGCATATACACATGAGTAGGATGCTAGGGGAAAACAGGGAATAAAATTTATCACATATATGCATTCATATATATACTATAACTTCAGCCCACATATCTCAGTTTTACTTACTGTGGAGAACTCTGTAAATAATTGCCACAGCTACCAACACTACTACAGCTTTATCAGTGCTGGCAGCCCTAGTGTAGATGGCACCCCAGCAGCTGTCAGCAGCATCATGTCTATAAAACCAGCTCAGTGCCAATCTAATTAGCACAGTGCTGAAACAGCTGCTAGTGCTGGAGAGCTGTGAATATTGCAGCTCATCTTACCACTAATGTCAGTGGATCTGCAATAGTGGAAATGTTCTGTAAATGTTCCCCAGTGCAGAACAAGCCTATGTTGGCAGTGACCTGGATTTCGGTCCTTGTTGGACATAATACTTAAAGGAAGGTGTCAAACTCAACTCTGTACTTAAAATCTAATTAAGGACTCCCCATCCTACATGTTTCCTCACAAATTTTGAAGTCCTGTGTTTCTGATGACAGATTCCTTCCTGTATCTGACTTTAGCACTGCATATGATCCCCCTGGTTTAAAGAGAGCAGTACAGACAGTGCAACCCATGCAATTCCTGCTCAGCACTGAAAAGAACCTTGCAAAAAGCCAAAAACTATTCTGGTAACAGGTCCCGAAAGGGCACTATCTGGTTTTATCATTTCTTAATGAGAGAAGAAGGGGAATTCACTATTTTTAGACTACTGCAATGAAGTACAGTTGTGTATACCTCAAAAGAGAACACAGGCAATCTCCAATGTCTGATGCCTCTCCTCTGTCACTTGGATTAATAAACAAGCCACCGTATGTTTGGAGAGGTTTTCAGGACTTGTCTGAGGAAATTGAACTACTATAATCACCTTTGTCTTTTAAAATTGGTAATTATGGCACAATGCTTCAGGATGAGAAAAACAGATGAAATGGCAACAAAGTGCAATAAAACAGACAAGAGTGTTAAAAAAGTAATAATTTGTAAACATGCTTTCTCCCTGGGGGAATGGCCTCCCTCAATCTGCTACTCACCTGTTACACAGAGGGTAGGAGGAAAAGACAGGTCAATGAGCTCATTGAAAGAGGCAGGAGAACTTTTAACTGATGTAAAGTAATTTTCTCCTTGAACAAAAGAGATTTGAGAAGATGATCTCCTCTCTGTTTCAGGGGTAATACCCTAGCAGTCTTCCTAAAAACAGAAGAGAACTTTGAGGATTGAAACAGGAAGACATGAAAGATGTGTGTCCAGAAAGCACTTAGGAGAGTTCGTATTTTGGAGGACTGAACGAAAGAGAAGAAAGCTCTGTCTAGTCTCTAAATTAATCAAAACAACCTTTTCTCCTGGCATATGGCAGAGATATAACTCAGGCTGAAGTATGATTTATTGTAGTGGAAACACATTCAAGACAAGCATTGTCTCTTTTCCATACTTGCATAGCATAACTGGATCCTCTTGAGCACTGCCATGATATAAACAACTGGTGACCCTTCACGGTGGCTGGAAGCTTCACATTTTCTCCAGTGAACTGTATAACATCAATGATTCACTTAAAATATTACTATGAAAGTTTTCCTCAAAGTCTCTCCTTTATTTGTCAGTCTGATAATAGAACTTTCATTCCCCTTTTAAAGGTAGACTGGGTATGTGCTGTATCCACCTCCACAACATGAGAGTAAATGGCACTCAGCAGCAGTACTAGGGTGTGTCAGATCTATACCCCTGCCCCATTCAGAAAACATGACTGCTGGGGTTTCTGGACAGAGAGCAAAATCTCCATTCCAGTACATTAGGAATAAGAGAGTCTGCCCCAAACATAGCAGGCAGTGCAGATGGCCTTCTTCTAAAGCTCCTGCTGGCACAGAGTAGTGGCAGATTGTTCAAAGAGGGATAGATTTGGGGAGCAACAAAGAAGCCAAGGATAAAAGTTACATCCAGCTTTGTTCTGTGTGCAAAAGGAAGTCTATTATATGCCCCTTTTGTTTCCTCTGTTGCAGGAAGCAAGAGATTTTAAAGGACTGAAGTTTAAAGACAGATGCTATAAAAAAGTAAACATTATTTTCCTTCCCTTGGCTCCACAGAAATTAGGAATTGTAATTCCACTGAGATTCCTTGAACAGAATTTTTTATGTAAGGCTCTGATGGTTATGCTACTTCACAGATATGAATACCTGTAAGGTTTGAACCCTCATTTTAATTTTAATCCCTTAGCAGACCCATTGTTTCTGAGAAAGCAAAAGACTCTTTAAAGAAGAAATGACGTGCTCTTTTCTGCTAGCTGTATATTTTAATCACAGTTATGTCTGTGTATGAATGCACATTTCCATACACACAGATATATTCTGCCTGTTTATGTCCATACTCACTGAACCACTTGTTAATATACCCACAGGAAAAATAAGGAAAACAGTGCTTTTCTGCCGGTATGACCTGCAACACTCCCATCAAACTACACAGCAGACACTGGCTTACCATTCTGTACATACAACCACTGGGGGCCTGAACATAGTGGAAATCTAAAGGCAACAACAAAAGAAATAAATATCTATTCCAACACCTCAGATTTTATTCTGATTCTCAAATCAGAATGAATGACAAAGAATCCTCTTCCCAGGGACTTGCACACCATTCCTCACAGCCTGATCTGCTATGCCAAGATGCTTTAAAAGTCAAAAGAAACAGTCGTGTCACAAAAATGTCTTTCCTCCAGTAACACTCACATGCTTTTATATCAAAGCTAATTGTTTTTGTTTTCTTGCACTGACATTTAAAAAGCAATAATAGTTTCACATTCTAGACAGAACCAGCTGATACACTGAGCCAAGAAGGGTTTTTTAAAAAAAAATCCTCAGTCATATCATTTGTTGCTGAAGAAAAATATTGCCTTAGAGAAGACCAGAGTAGCTATTTAACAGCCTATCACAATAATAAATAAGGCAGGAAGTGAAGCAGAATACATATTAAACTGCATCTACATCCAACACCATGGTTAAGCAAAGGGAGAGCACTGCATCTATAATTCAGCTTTCATAAATAAAGTATATCCACATGGTTAGTCTGACCAAAGAAAACTACCCTTTATTACGACAAAGTATAGAAAATTTATAACTGAAATCTTACACATCAGGAAAAGAGCCATGAAAATTCCTTATTTCAGTAGCAGTCTCATGACTTGTCCAACTCTTTCAGTTTCACACTGATGTCACTTTACAAGTTAATTATTTTTCACTGTTACTTGCAATTTAATCCAGTTTTATTTTTAAATATCCTTTACAAGCGTGTTGATTTGATGTGTTAGGAAATATAAATGCATTTGTTGCTTGTGTGATATTAAGTTAATTGCATGCCAAATAGATTTACCTATGCTATAATTGATAAAACTTAATAAGAATTATTTTTATATCTGTATTCCAACTAGCTTCTAGACAGCACTGAAATGTCAAAGGAATGAAGAGCGCAGAACTAGGTTTTGGCTCTTTTATTGGCAGACCTAAATAGAAATCTCCTCCAGTAATGCCAAGAGTTGATTTAATACACAATCTGCCAGCTAATCTTTCTGATAAGTCAAAATGTGGTAAAAGAAACTTATCTTCAAAAAGTTTTCCTTGCCACCAGCTTGAATTTTGAATTAATATCCTGATTATAACTGTCATGATTAACCAATAATGAAAAAACTGAGAAAGACACAATGAAAGCCTTTCACTTCCTTTGGCAGAGGAAGACAACAGCATTCCAGAAATTTGGTCATCTGTGCTGTCACCCTAGATGAAGATAACACAGTTTATTTATTAATTTTACCTTACTAAAATGAGATCAAATGTTCTAGAAAAAAAAAGAAATGAGCTTAAAGTGCATTCACAGTAACAAACACTGGATTCTTGTAAAGCATTTCTTTTAGTACACTACCCAGAAATATTCCTTGATTGTGAGGGATTTTTTAAATTTATTTACGTGCCCTGTCTCTCCTAGTGATCTGCAATCAGTCTCCTAGTGATCTCACCTGGACTGAATGTTTGTGATAAAATTAAATGAAGGGGAAGATGAAAATAAACATGCAATAACAAAATGAAAATCAAATACCTCCTGAGTGTGTTTGCTACAGGCATCGAATCCAACATTCAAAACCTATCTGGCTAATACAACCAGCAGGTAATGTTTGTTGTGGTTTAACCCCAGGCAGCAGCCAAGAACCACGCAACCTCTCACTCACTCCCCCACCAATGGGATGGGGGAGCAAATCAGAAGGGTAAAAGCTACAAAAACTCATGGGTTGAGATAAAGACAGTTTAATAGAGAAAACAAAAGCTGCACACACAAGCATAGCAAAACAAGGAATTAATTCACTGCTTGCCACAGACAGGAGGTGTTTAGCCATCTCCAGGAGAGCAGGACCCATCACGCGTAACGGTTCCTTGGGAAGACAAACACCATCACTCCAGATGTTCCCCCTTCCTCCTTCTTCCTCCCACCTTATATACTGAGCATGATGTCATATGGTGTGGAATATCCCTTTGGTCAGTTTGGGTCACCTGTCCCAGCTGTGTCTCCTCCCAATCTCCCATGCATCCCCAACTTCCTTGATGGTATGGCAGTACGGAAAGCAGCAAAGGCCTTGACTCTGTGTAATCTCTGCTCAGCAATAACAAAAACATCTCTGCATTATCAACTCTGTGTTCTGCACAAAATCCAAACATAGCCCCATACTAGCCTCTGTGAAGAAAGTTAACTCTACTTCAGCTCAAACCAGCACATGTTGCTGCTGTTGAGGCACTGGAGCAGAAGTGCAGGTGGGAACTACTGACACTGGCATACAGTAAACACAATTTTCTGAGCTTATGCAAGGGATTTTACACCATCGTACTTCACTATTTGCTCATATACTCTGGAGCACTGGAGTCAAACTCCTAGTAAAGCATCAAGCCAGTTCACAACTCCTGTAACTTAAGCCCAGAGGAAACAGTGAAAGCTGAGAATCACTGATTGCCCTGGCCACGCATAAAACACACCTGCACATGGACAGACAAACCATGGATATGTGAGGTGTCACCAGGGCTAACCTAGGTTCATCAAGAGAGCATTTGGCTATGCAATCTATGGCCCAATATGTTGTTATGAATGCAAATGTCTTTAATGAAAGATCTTGTCAATTCCCAGTATCTAAGTATGTATCTAAGTAAGAACACATGAAGTAAGAGGGCAGGAAGAAATCTAAGGCAGCATAAGAAGTAGAGGTATAGAGGCAGGATCAGCTGAACCACTTTACCAATCTGATTTCAGCAGGCCTAGCTGATATTGTCTGCAGTCCTATTCGTTGCTTAATAGTGGGATTTTTGTTTATGTACATACATTTCCTAGTCACTGTGCAGCTTTTTGCTCACAAAAGCTCATTCCTATACTTTTCACTCAGGCTGCAAAATGCATCACTTTTCTTTAGTATAACTTTTTTCTTTAGTATAATTTTTTTCTTTCTCTTTATGAAATGTATTATGAAAGTTATTCTATAAATAAGAACAATGTATTCCATTGAGCCGTTTTTTGAATGGAACAATAACTAAAAGGGAATTTTTTTTTCCCATTCAGGGATGGGTGATAGAGGTTCCCTTTAAAAGCCTTACAGAGAATAAACTTATCTTGCTATTACCAAGTATCTTTATCATTTCGGATTTAACAAACACAGAACTTCTTGTTTAAATCTTTCCCTCATGCTTCAAAAATATGACAGAATGGAAAGAATACTTTTTGTCTAAATTAACTGAGTGTTGATCATGGAAACTGATCTAATTCTGGGAAGTTATTATGCGCTTGGCACTAATAAAACATATACAAAAGGATTTTGTACCCATTAGTCCACATTTTATGGTACAGAAAAGTACTGTTCTGACAAAATAGCAAAGGGGAACTCAAAGAAAGGTTTTTAGTTCTGAAGCAGTCCTCTGAAGACTCACCCAAGCTCACCCTCTGCCTTCGCCAATCCAAGAAAATTACAGACACTTGGTTGGGTAGCTGAGGATCAAGGTGCCTGAGTTGCCTAAGATTTCATGTTTGTTCATATTCTTGTCAGGGTTGAGTGCATCTCAAGAAGTCCTTTTACATGTTTCCTAGGTATCCAAACTGATATAAATGCACAGTATGGACACTTTGTGCTAGTCATCAAAGAAATACTTTTCCATGCAGTAAAGCATGTCCCAAGAAGCAGTAATAGAGAAAAATACCAATAAAGCAGATGACTGGGATCGAACAAGCAGAGCCTAGACCAACAGGCATGCAGATGAACAAACACCTTGACTTTTGCTCACTAAGCACAAGAGATGTTAATTTGTCTTTTTGAATCACTAAATATGAACTAAACCATGGAAAAATGAAATGGACTTTTTTGCAAATATTCAGTCTTGGAAAGGGAGCAATAGTGAAGCCTATTAATTGTTAACAGAAAAAAGTGTTGAAGAACAGATTAGTTGCCTGCTCCTGAATTAAAATTCACACTGTGGCTGTAACCTGAACACATTTCACCCAGGCATAACAACCACTAAAGGTGAAATTAAATTAATTGCTAAAAAAAGTGGCCTTGAGCATAGGGAGAGTCTTATATATCTCACTTACCTGAGAACAAAGAAAGAAAGGGATATACTGATCACATTCTAGCCTATGACAATGTAAATTGCACTTTTTTTCAGCATTGCAGTGCTAATATGGCAATATTATAACTCTGAATTTTACAATTCTGATTCTTTTGCCTTGAAGCAAGATTGTCAATTTCTGTTGACTTCACTGAAATAGATATAGGTGAGTCGAAGAACTGGTTACTTACTTTTACCAAAACTTCTACTGAAGACCAACCAAACGAGAAATGACTAAGACATCTTAAACCCTCATCTCAACCCAAGGTAGTCAGATTGGTACAGGCCAGATCACTTCTCTCTTAAAAACTATTGTAATCAAAGATACATGGCTACACAAGTGTGTGTAGGGACTTTAGGGGAAATTTATTTAATTAACATAGACAAAGTACTGAGTTTTGAAAGTGCTGAGTTTGAACTTGTAAATTATTTAATTTCATGCTATGTTTGTAAATGATTTTTCAGTATGCATATGTAAATTTGAGACTTGTGCAATGACTCTAAAATTATTTGGCCATTATTTGAAAATAATGGCACAACTAAGTCAGGAAGATTGCACTGATAGAGAAAGAAAGCATAGTAAATCTCTTTGCACATAGTTTAAAAGCTAAACTTTAGCATGATCTCCTTACCTAACAAATGTCCCTATTGCTCCCTCTCATCCCATTACTGCATCATGCATTTATTAAATGAGTCATCCCTTTAGGAACTAGTTAGGTATTAAAGTCCAGTTTCAAGCTAGTTCTAAATTTTATACCAAAGCCAATTAAGAATTATTACTGCTGCATTCCCAAAGAGATAATGATGAGATGAATGATGAGATGTTAGGGTTTGTTTGGCTTTACCAACACATGCACACACATTTTCATGAACAAGTGAGTAGATGAACCATGGAAGGGGTGGAAAAGACTTACTTATCCTATCGGAGGAGAAGGGATGTTACCTTTGGTTAAAAAAAATCAAGCAAATTACTTCTCATTAGGGACATGGGGTGACAGGCAGCGAGTTACAATTGCTGCAGCATAGCTGCATGTTGTTCATTCTGCAGAGATGGACAGACAGGCACAATCTAGAACTCACTTGACAAACTGAAGAGGGAGACGAGACAAAGAACTCTAGTCTTTCAATATTAGCTTTCATCTTAAATGTCTCTTATCTTGTAGCTCATTAGGTGGTATCATTTTATCGTGAAGTTCCTTAATGTCACAGAACATTGCTCCCAAAGGTGAAGAAGGTTTTGGTAACAAGCAGGGGCTTCTGTGCTTTGGCTGATGATTAAAATAACCTGTCAGCCTGAGAGAAAAAGGCTGTGGTCATAAACTTTCTTTTCTGTGATTTCACCTTTTCATTAGAAGTGAGAGCTTTGTTCTAGACCTGTGGCAGTAAGCTGGGAAAATAGGACTTCAGCAAAAATACTGAACATTCAAAAACACATAACAGAAATTGCAGTGAAATACTTCTCTGGTGCTTTGTAAGACTAAAATGATGTGAAATACTTTCAAAAAGACTGAAAAAGGTGGTTGCACATTACATCCTCACATCCAGCATTATACTTGGAGAAGTAGTCAGAAAAACAAACTGTGCTTAAAAACCAATAGACAATAAAGCTTGGGGGAAAAAAAAACCCTCAAATAATTGGATTTTTGTCTGTTTTACTGATGACTTCTTTACAATTTTAACTCTCTATACAGAAAACTAGAATTCACAAGAGGTAACTTCTTTTGCTTTACTTTGAAACTGCTGATGTATTCAGGCAGATTGGTTTTTTAATGCAGAATCAGAGAGAACAATTTATCTTTAAACACAGAAGTCCTAACTTGAGTGATGTGGCATGGAAGCCTCATAATGGCTAACAGCTACAAGCTATCACCTAATAACAAACCTCCACTGCTAATATGACGACTGTGTGAACATAAAAAGTTCATCAATACACCCACAGTAAAACAGGCAAGTATAGGCAACTCAATCAAATCCCCAGAAACAACAGAAATCTGAAATGCTAAATCAGCTACAGACAAGTAAATGTTCCAAAGAATTTTTCAACCTGATGATTATTTATCAAGATGTAAGTCAATCTTGCAAAGACATGAGCACATACACATGTTGAAAAAGCTACAAAGGCTTCCAGTTCAGCTTCCACATTCCAAGCTAAAATGTCTTGAGATAAAAAGCAGTAAGATCACTGATTACCGGAAATAAATGCCCCAAATATAATTTGGCAAGAATATAGAACTTTAACAATTTACAAGAGTGAAAAACACAGAGAAGCACTAATGCTATTTATACAATCCCTAACCTCAGGGAGGGTAAAAAAAAATTGTTTTGATTTTAATGTTTTTTTGTTTCTACTTTAATCTGCATTTCTTTGGTCATAAATTAGTTGACTATGTCTTCTTTAAGTACAATTGCTCTTTTCTTCCTTTGAAAAAGGAATACCATGTATTTCCTATGTTTATTTTTGTAGTCAGATCTGCTACGTCTTCAATTTTTTTTCTAAAGCTTTGCATACTATTAAGATCAGGCTAACAGGGCTACCACTACCTTCAACGTCTATCCCCTCCACCCTTCCTTAAATCATATATTTCTTACATTTGTCATTCCTCAGTCATATAGAAAATCTGGTACTAAAGAATTATGAAGATTATTTTAAAATATCACTATTAAAATAAAAATTACTATTACAAAGTGTATAGCTATTCATGCAGTTCTATTCTGCACAAAGAACATATTTTGTCCTTTTTTCCTCAGCTCTAGATGTGGCAATAAATCAATCTATGCACTATTTTCCAGCAGTTGCATTACCTCTATGTCATCCTCTTTACTAAACACTAAGGAAAAAATAGTCTTTAGAAGGGTTAGTTACATGCAACATGTATAGTGTACAGGTCGCTCTTTAAAAGACTGTGGCTGCAATATGCCTTTTGCTTCTAATAGAATATTATACTTGGGTCAGTTGTGTTAATGGTGACAGAGCTGGTGATACAGATACAGAACTCTCTATAATGCATTCTTTTTAGGTTACACATGATCATCCTATTTTTCTTTTTTTCTTACATGAATTGACTAAAGACATTAGTTCTATGTTTGTGACCCTTCACAATTCAGTGACGACAGAAGAGCACATTATCAAAAGCTTAAAACAGTCTCACTTTTATAATACAGATGTTTGAACAAATACCAAAACCAGGACCTCCATAGATCAGTACAAGACAGCACCAAAATACACTGCTGTTTCTTCTATTCTTCCAGATGAATAGCTCCTACATAGCCATAACTCTCTATATATTTCTACTTCTATTGAAGTATATGTGTAACTTGATCAAAATATTTGAGGTCAGCAATTGCAATGCTATTGAATATAATCCTCTCTCTCACTTACTGTATCACAAATATTTTGTGGATTGAGTTTAGCTGTGTCTTCTAGTGATGCATGAACTCAACCAACTAGTAAGCATTTATGAAGCTGCAAACTGAGCCTACTTTGAAACATGTAAGCCAGGTTTATGCCTCTAGTTTAACTGAACTATAGATATGTTATGGTAATATAACATCTCTTTATAATGCCTTAAGTACCATTTTTATGCAGCATTTACTGTGTGACAGACATTAAATCTCTGGAGAGCTCATGGGTATTGACAATGTGCTCTTCCGGACTCCCTAGAAATATTAAAACTCAGATTTGAGGAGTTCTTTGTTTTGTTTCTGAATGATTCTTTCTTGAAAATAAGCAGCTTGATCACTAGCCATGATCTGCTGTGTGTTCCTGGATGAACTGTGCAGGACCTAGTGCACCTAAAATGAATATTGATTGTTTGATTAGAGCATTGGTCTGGAACTTAAAGGTTCTCTCTCCACACTGATGCCCTTGCTTTAATCACTTCATGAGTCTTACTGTGATACAAAGCTGAGATGAATTTTCCTAAGGTATTTTTTTATTCCTGGATTAAAAGTAGCTTATGAGAACATTACATTATTATTAATAGCTTTAAAACCGAACATACTGACAGAAAATCACTATTTTCTAGATAGACAGTTACAAGTTATTCTCCCTTCCTAAAAATTTAAAAAGTTCAAATGTTTAAAAAGAAGTTTTTAAAAAGTGTATTCTCATAAACATTTAATTAGGTTACCCAAACCAGCTTCATGTCTGCAAAACTAACTTGAAGCTGGTTGGTTTTGGCACTATAAAGAACACAGATTAGATTCTTTCATCTCTCTCAAGACATTCTTCTCAAGACTTTGCTGGTTGCATTGCAAGTAGATCTTGTCAATATTATTCTGTGACTATTGAGTTCTGTAAATGTTGCCATTTTTCACTGAATATAATTAAATTAATATTTTTTCAGTATTCATACTCATATAAATTATTCAGACAATAATGATGTTGGGGTCCTTGCGAGGGACGGACTACAGCACACACCAATATGATGCTCTGAGAGCCAACTTTATTTAGGGCACCTAACAGTATTTCTAGTAAAATTTCTCCCATACATGCAGCTACGCGCTGATCACACAACTTTGGATTGGTTGCTCAACCTGTCAATGCTGCAGTTCTTACTTATGATAGGTTACAAGTTTAAGCTGCATCCTGCTCTCACATCCTGGGAGACTGATAACAAGAGCTACACAGCGTCCATGAGAACCTAGACAACAGCACTATTCTCAGCTTGTTAGCCAGATGACTTATCTTATCTATAAGGCAGTAAAACTAAAACTAAACCCAAAAACCCTGGCAGCAGGAGAGAGCAAGACCATTTAAGGTGTTCGATTCAAGACATGAGAATGCATGAAGATAGAAACAAGGTCAGTGCGACCTATTTTGTGTGTCTTGTTTTTAATTGCTTAAGCATTCCTTTAACCATTGCTCAAGTTACAGCTCCTCTGCTAGCCAGGCCCCAACATAATGACAATATTTTCAAATAATTTATCCTTTCTGGAGTCCCAGCTGCAGACAAACTAGACAGACTGTTTCTGTCCATGCACAAGTTATCATTACTATTAATCAAATGTGGACATTCCCATTTCTCTTAGTCTTATGAGCCTATGGCCCTGCTCTTACCATGAGTATAATGAAGTTTCCTCCAAATTTTCCTGCAATCAGTGGGAATATTTCCATTGATTTTCATGGCCTTTGGATGAGATCCTGGTAATGCTGATAATACACAGATAGTCACGTTCAATTTCAGAAAAGCATTCCAAATCATGAAAAAACACTAAACATGGGCTTGGTTCTAAACAGACATTTAAGGCATTTTGCAGAAAGAAAAGAAACGGGATTTAAGCTTATTCCAACCCAATAAATACACACTACTTTACATGTGCTACTGTCAAAAATAATTTTTCCTCCTGATTAAATGCAAACTTCTGCTTGACCAGTCAGAACACCAATAATTTCCAAGGCTAACTACACTTGTGTTATAGAATAAAATTGGCTAAGCCAGGTCACTTAATAATAGTGATCTGCATTGTCATCCTTTTATCTGAATTAGGCATGGCAAAACAAGTGACATATTTAGAATCTGTTCTCTGATTTGACATCAATACAGAAGAACAGCATACCTGAAAAGAAGTTTTAATACCATACTTCTTCAATCACGTATAAAAGTGCAGATATTTGATGAAAAGTAAACTTTCAAACTTGGATAGCTATTACATCGAGGAAAACATATACCCCAACCCCCTCCAACTCAGAGTCAAATTTCACTCTCCCAACCTCAGTCTGCACCAACATCCAATTCTCACAGAAAATTCACTTGAAATAGTAAAGTTGTGCTGACATTCCTGTCTAGGACTTCCTCACACAAATACATTTCAGCCTTTATATTTTGGTAACTGCTCTTAGCTCCTCACAGAATGGAAAGAATTTGCTCTCTGCATACAGTGTGCGAACCCCTGTACAAGAAACTAGCTGATTTATCCTTTCACTAGAGTGCAGTCAGGGTCCCTTCTGCACTCAGCATGAAAGACCTTGCAAGATATTTTTCTGACACTAAGAAAACCAAACTTCATTAAATGCAAATCAGAGTCATATTCCCCAATCCCACATATAAGGAGGCAAGAGAGATTTTATAATAGCTGGTGTATTTTCAGCCTGTATCTCAAGATACAGCTTGTTCAGACTTTGAGCAGTACAAAAAAAAAAACCAAAACCAAGACTAAAACACCCTACCAAACACCACAAGATCCAACAAAAGATTCAGGTTTTTTTGCTGGGTATCATCAACCCATCTCTTTTTTTCTAAACTTTATTTTCTTGAAAAACTTATTTTCTTCTAATAATTTTATTTTTTTCCCAAGGAAGAAAAATGTTCTAGATGCTTGGCTTTGAAAAAAGCTTTGGTGAATAATTCTAACTTTAAAGATTACAGACAAATTATCTTTTTCTTCTTTTCTACTGAGATTCCTGACTTTTCTAAGTCTCTGGATTTCATCTATACTGTGGGAGAACAATAAAAAACTTCTTGCCTATGAATTTTTAAAATGTGAAATGCAAGTGCAAGATGAATAGAATTTTGAACATACACTATGAGCGATTACCCCAAAAAATGTAGGGACCACATACAAATACTTTACGTATTTTGGATGATTGCTAACCCTGTCTGCCAAAGCTGGTTTTTCCTGCTGCTTTATTCTGCATTCTCTTGATCATAAATTAGTTTGATGCACTGTACTTGTATTCTTGCTATCTATGTTATTTCTGTTTACATATCTATAGCTCCTCTGCTAATTTTTTAAACTTTTTTGTTTGACCATGAATTGACTTAAAGTGCATATTCCACATAAACTTCACTTTCCCTTTATAATCTATAAATAGCTATTTTATCAAAAGTTGTTAATTTGGTATACGAATTTCTGATATTTTAACTAATGAAGCAAAAGCAGAAACCTGAAAACATCATAATATATGTTTTTTCCCTAATTGCCTGAGTTATTTAACTATTACTTAGCTTCACTTGGTTTGGGAATGATATGTATAGATCTACATATTAATTAAAATCATGATGAAAGTCTATTTCCCTCACATATCTCTATGAAACTTTTAGAATTCTGTGTTTCTCAGCTTTTAAAAGTAATGCTATATTTACATGCAACATGTTGGAAATATATTTTGCCTATTAAAAATGTAACCCTCACACAACAACACAAAGTATTGAGTGAGGTATATTAAAACAAAGATGAGCTCATCTCATTCTAAGGTCTTTATAGTTTAAAAATCACCTACTGAAAGGCTGTGAATGTTTTAACATATGAATACAAGAATGAGCTGCACTTTTTCCTCAAAAGGAAGCAACAGTCCTGCCAGTCTCTTGGCAATGACAGTTGCTATTTGAATAAGTTTCCTCTTTCTTAATGGTAAAGAACAACTAATTCAAAATCTACAAGTGAGATGACTGTCAGGGGGTATATACTGGCCATGATCTATCAGAATACCACCTGGAAGTATTTATGTGGTATTGTTTCGTGCAGAACTAAAAATAAAAAAACAAAAAACCACACACAGCAGCCACTTCACCTCTAGACTTTTAGTTGAAAAGATGTATGCAAGCTGGAGTGCAGTGAACTATATACTGGAAATTGGGGCTGGGAGTCAAGCTCTTTCACATAGGAATTTCCAATTGGAGTGAGCCCTGATTTTACTATTAGTTTTGCAGAACAAAACTCCAGGTAGTTGGATGCTTGTATAGTAATCCTCATCTTAGATGAGCCTTCTTCCATTTATTGAGGGGCAACAACAAAATCATTAGCAATGATACAACTGATCTATGTTCCCGAGTAAATTGACACGTGGGTAAATTCTAACTTGGCTGCATAATGATTATGCAAGCAACTTCAGGGGAGTAGACACATAAATAAGTCCTCCCTACAGTAACAAAGGGTTCATGCTTTAACTTTGTTTTTCTTTCCCTTTAATGCAAGGCTCCTTTAATTTGCAATGCAGCGCAACTGCAAGCAGACATCAAGTGAAAAAAACCCAAACAGTCTGAGCTAACTTAACAGAGCATGCAGTAAGCAAAGTTTCTTATTCAGAATCATCCTGGCAAGATGGGTTGAGCTAGCATGAACTATCCAAGGAATAGCTGCAGTGTGCACTATTGCTGCACTAGCAGGAAGTCTGATGCACACAGTTAATTTCAATTTATTTTGCCTTTTTCGTTGGTTTGGTTTGGGTTTTGGGGTGGTTTTTTCATTCAGTAATTCATCATGTTTAGCTCACCTCCATGGTTCTCATGCAGTTGCTGGAACTTACAGGGCTGATATTTACTCACAAAAGATCACACAAAAGTCGTAAGTTATCCTGATTCTAGCCCTGAAGACAATGTCCAACTAAAAGGCTGGAATACCCTCGACTGCAGCACAAAAAACAAAATACAGCTACTGCAGTGACTACTTATGTTGCTCCTGATGCTTATACATTAATTGCAACATTTGTTGACAATAGCTAAGAGGAATGTGGAACTAAACTTACCATCAAGAAATCATGTTTTTGTCTGATAAAAAGCCAGTAGCAGCTGTTTTTAAAGCTGCAAGAGTAGTTCTAATTGTAGGATCAGACACAGACACTTCTTGGACACCCCAGTCTCGAACAATGCTGAAAAGAATGAAGAGCAGAAAGAAAAGCTGAAATTCACCTTTTCTTATTGTAGATGACAGCATTACTTGCATTCTTCTGAGTCATCTTCCTTCTTTGTGTGTGTTTTAGTCTGAGAATTTCTTAAAAAAACCTCAATAAAGGACATACACTTCTCTTAGATTCTGTGCTTGACTGCTTCCTTTGTGTTCCTTAGCAAGAAAATTCTCAAGGTTATATGTAAACTTCATCCCACCAGCCCAGAATAGTAGAACCACAAATGATGAGATCTTCTCTGGGCATGATGGGAACAGGCAGTGCCATGCACATCAGGCAGCCGAGCCTGTGTCACTTTCTTGAACGTGTTTCTGACAGCAGCACCATGGAAAGCCTCCTGCTTGCTTTGCCTGCTCCAAATGAGGTACTTCAAAGACTTCATGCCCTTCCTGTCTGCTCAAATGCTGACTGATTAGATGGTCATATGCCTATACCTGTAATGCACTCACAAAGAAGAGGATAGAGAGAGCTATGAAAGTGGTACCAGCTACAGGTGAAATGATTTATGAAAGGGTTTTATCCATTTGGAGATCATTAAAAAAAATAAATTTGGGCTATCAATAAAAATGAAGTTGTGGGATACAAAAGGAAATTTCAGCCTTTCTTCCCTCCAGGCTCTAGACAGGAGCATGGAATGGTCTTGACCCGAGTCAACATTGCATAACATGAACCTGATATAAAAGAGCTCAAACAAAAGCCCAGCTTCAGAGAAGAAAGCAGCAGATAAATCATGTCACTATATCCAGACTGAGCCTATAAACTCAGTATCCCCTTCAGTGATGGGACCAAGAAGGCTATGACTTTGATTTCTGTCTGGGTGCATTTTCAGTCTAGTTTGATCATTGGTTTAGAAGTTTGAGGTTTATTTGGGAAGAGATTGATTCAAGAATGGAGCATACAGATTAGCTGGTCACGAGAATACACGGTACAAGGCAGTGCCTCTCAGTGTGTGAGGTGATGTCCAGTGAAGACCATGGACAGCTTCACCAAGACTGCCATCCTCATGAGGCCATTCTTCAGTGCCCTTCAGATGGTTAAAAACACACAGTCTATCCACTTAATGCCAATATCCAGGAGACGATTTTTGTCCCAGGTAGTATTTCTTTCATGCTACCCTACCCTTGGAGGTTCCCTGCTCAGTGGTACCTGGCCTGCAAGGGGAAGCCTGTCATCCTACTTCATTAGAGCTTCATGAAGTCTGTTTTGGGTCAGAGGACTGTGTGAAATATGGATAATGCAAAATAACCAAAGGGATCTTATTTTAAGAGTTAACAGCAGCTTACTATTCTAGAAGCCTTGCCACCTGTTAACTTCAACATTTCTGGTTCAGGAGCTGTAATGTTTTCCTCCAATCACCCCAGAGAGCATGACAGACACTCTGCTATGTCCAGCAGAACTGAAAAGCATTTCAAAAGAAGACAAAGAAGGTAAAATGAGCTAACTTTAGTTAAAATAAAAACTGATTCAAGTTGATCACGCCTTTACATACCTAATCACAGTGTAGAATATAAAGGTTTGCAGGGTCTGCCCAGGAAAATGAAACCCATAGAAACAGAAAGAGAAAATAGGTCTGTGAAGAGCAGAGTGAATGCACACCAGACAAGAAAAGATGAAAGAGAGAAGAGCTTTTGTATATCAACAGTTGGAAAAATCAAGGAAAGTCCAGAAGCCCAAGTATTTAACAGATTCTGCTGTCCATCTTTCAAAACTTTGAACACTGGACTAAGCATTTGAACTATTTCCAAGATGCACAAAAATGGCCCCAGGTAGGAATCACACACCTGACCTCTGGAAAAGAAATCTAAGTCATGAGAGAAATGCCATTCCCAATTTTGAAGCATTTGTTTTGCACTTCTTTAAGTTCCTATTTTCTCAAGCACACACTCTGGCAAAGTCACAAAAGTCACAATTCTTAGCTATGTAACCTGCTACCTTAATAAAGAGGCAAAGTAAGTCCCACTTTTCTGTCCCTGTCAGTCAGCAATCCTCACACTGTCTTTTATCATCCGAATCCCAAATATATAGATATTTGGACTTAACTACATCATTGCTCCTGATCGAGCTCTTCTGTGTGGCAAAGGGGCACTGTAAACCTCTGTAGGTTTACATGTCTCTAAACAGGCTATTATTCATGTTGATAAGGCACCAAAGCAATCCCATACTCAATGCCAGTGGTAGTTCTCTCTTCTGAGGTATAAAAAAGTCAGTTTAAACTGTATTTTCCAAATAAAGAGGGGGAAAATCATGCCTATTTCTGCCTTTATGGTTTTACTAGTGCTTTCTGAGTCTATCTCTTTGGTACCTGTTATTGGTTGGATTTGCTGATTGAGCCACTGTGACTCCTGGGATCCTGCAGCTGATGTCCACAATAAAATTCTGGTTTTCCTCTTATGGCCATGTCTACCATATGATATTCTGGAATAGGTAGATTGTGTTTTGTGGCAAATCCTAGCGGAGGAGCTTGGGATCATCCATTGTCCCAGAATCCTTTCCAGTGGGCATCAGGGCTGAGTTGAGAAGCTTTATGAATAAAATCAAAGCACAGAATCACAGAGAATAGTTGAGGCTGGAAGGGGCCTGTAGAGGCCACCTAGTCCAAGCCCCCTGCTCATACAGGGGCCACCTAGAGCTGCTTGCCCAGGACTGTGCCAAGACACTTTCTGAATATGTCCAAGGAAGAAGATTCTACAACATCTACGGGCACTCTGTGAAAAAGTGCTTCTTGATGGTCAGAGAGCACCTCCTGTGTTTCAGTTTGTGCTTCTTATGCTGGCACTGGGCACCAATGGAAAGAGCTTGGCTCCACCTTCTTTACACCCTCCCAGCAGGTATTTACACACATTCATATGTTCCCCCCCAGAGCCTTTTCTTCTCCAGGCTAAACAGTTCCAGCTGTCAGCCTCTCTTCATATGAGAGATTCTCTAGTTTCTTCATGATCTTAGTGGTCCTTAGGAGGTGATCCTTTAATATTAAACAGCTTTCTTGGCCTCCTCTCCCCTCCAGGGCTTTGACCCTTTTAGGCATCAAAATATTTAAATATTCAAAAGAAGCTTTAAAATTGCCTGGAAATTATCTCTAACTAAAGGAGAATGTCAACAACAAATCAAAAATCCAGACAAGCAGAAGACTCAAATGGGTACCAAATGTTCTCTCTGGTCTGTCTTCTTACCGCCTGCATTAAGAACAAACATGCAAATTTAGACCCCTGATGGTTGAGGCAGTGCTCCTGTTTAAGATATTTTATTCAAAGTATTTACAAATTCATAAAGGATATTAAATATAAGTCAAGAAAGGTAGGGAACATGCTACTATTTCACTATTTGATGGTAATAAATATAAGACAGGGATGTAAGTTTATTTTTGTTAGCAAGAAAACTGAGAAATTCAGCATTTTTTATCCCCACATATCCACTAACATTCCTGCATCTTTTCAAATAATCACATACCAGTAGGCTATACAGGAAAATCATTGTCTGGGACTTTGTCATCTCAAAGTAGACTGGGTTTTTTTATTCTGACAGTATCTCAGCACCCTCAGGAGACAAAGAACTGGCTCCTATAATCCTGAACCACACATGCTACTGAAACACCTATCTTCTGACTTGAATGCAGAGTGGTGTGTCTTGACTATATTTAATCTACAAGAGGGTACAATTTCTTCACACTAAAGATAGCAAAGAGAGAATACAGAATGCAATAACAGTATTGCAAAACCAGTTCCTTATCCTGTTCATTCAAACTTCTCACAGTGTTCAAACTGGATGGAGGCTTTTCAGTTTCTCATTTATTCCTTCCTTCCCATTAATGGAGGCATATATTTCCAGATCTTGCAACCTGGTCTTCCGCAATATGTTTATATAAAAACTATGCAGTAGCTGCTATAAATAGTTCAGAGACCTGTTTGTATCAGGGTAGTCTGCAGAACTTGCAGCAGTAGATATGTACTTCCTCATGCTCCTAGCAAATCCATTGTGTTTACCACTGCTATTGGTTGCTGTTGTCCTTTCTTTTTGGGCAAGAGACTGTTGTTGAAGCCTGAAGATCCATAAAAAAATTACAGGAGTAAAGTGAAGTTTACAAAGATTAAGCATGGGAGATTTCTAAACAGAAGATTTTCCAAAATGGAAGAACATCATGAAGCTGGAAGTCAATCAGATCCTCCACACAAAACATGCATATATGAGGTTAAGAAGTAAAGCTTCAGAAACAACAATGACATTTTACTCCTACCACCAACGGGTTCAGGATTGTAACAGGAGCTCACTATTTCCTTAGACTCCTGCAGCATATAATATTTACTTTTTTACTCTTTTGATATGTATCTACTTCCAAGGCAAAGCTCAAAAAGCTGGCTGTATCACTGAGGGTTAAGAATTTGTTTCTCTACTGCTTCTGCTGATTTCCCCAGATGGGGAACAAGAAAGCTGGGAAAACCCTTGGCCAAACTGTTTCCTGCTTTTTGATATGTGTGGAAGAAAGCTGGGAAAACCCTTAGCCCAACTGTTTCCTGCTTTTTGATATGTGTGACTCTAATCCTAAGTAAGGGTGATGCTCATGAAGATCGTATGTGCCTGTGTTTCTTATGATTTTTGTTATGACTAAGCACTGCTCAGAGCTGAAAATAATCAGCTGCTGTGCAGCATTAAACCACCCAACACACCACGAGGTGCAGTACCACACATCAGAATATTACTAAAACTGAACATGGCCTTGAGTAAGTCCAACTTGTAAAGATTCTATGTACTTCAACATGCTGGTGTGATGATATTTAGCACGTATGAATACTTCATGGTTTGTTCAGGTTTTGGATGTTTTGTTTTAAATAAAAACAACCCGCAGCATCACGTTGGCAAAGTCAATTCCTTGTGGACTGTTCTGGATGGTTTGCTATTTATGCCACATGAGTCTGAATTTTATCCTTCTGTGCATCCCTTCCCACAGTTCAAAACGGAGCAGCTTTTTTCACTGAAAAAACACTCAAACAATAGAGTTCAGTTAAGAAAAAATGCTGGAAACTTAGAATTATCCTTCATACTTAAAAAAAGGTTTTCTACTTAACTGTTGGGCTAGATAAATTAATTTTTCAGCTAATTATTAATACTCCTTTCAAAATAGCCCTGTCTTGGCAAAGGAAGAAGAGCAAGTACAAATGGTTGAAGATAGATCATCAGTTGTGCTCAAAACAATCTACTCTGAAAATGACATCTGGAATTTACTTATAGAAAAACAGGGAGAAAAAATGTACCATGGGTATGACTAGTGTGTTGTACTGGTTTTGGCTGGGATAGAGTTGAATTTCTACCTAGTAGCTGGTATGGGTCTATGTTTGGCGTTTGTGCTGAGAACAGTGTTGCCAATCCAGGGGTGCACTAGTTGTTGCTGAGTGGCACTTATATAGCAGCAAGGGCTTTTCTGCTCCTCTGTGACTTCCCAACCAGTAAGCAGGTTGGGGGTGCACATGACATGAGGGGACCCAGCTGGGACAGCTGACTCTCACTGACCAGAGGGATGTCCCACACCAACTGTTCATTCTTGGAGAGACTGCTGAACACCTACAGGCCTGCCAATGGAAAATGGTAAATGAATTCCTTAATTTGCTTTATTTATGTCTGAAGCTTTTGCTTTACCTATTAAACAGTCTTTATCTCAGCCCACAAGTTTGGTTCATTTTTACCCTTTTGATTGTTTCCCCTATCCCACCAGGGAAAAGTGAGCAAGTGGCTCACTTACTGGGGTTACACCATGACACTGATGATGCCTGACCCACAAGAAGTCTTCCATTTATTACAAGAAGCCAGTGCAGAGATTGTGATGACATTGCTTAAACTGAGTAATGCCCCAACTCTCAAACTGCCACTTGAGCTACATTTGGTCAAATACACTCCCTTAAGCCCCCCCCAAACAAAAACTAAATCACACTTTGGGCACAAGGTTATATTAAGCTTGACAACCAGTATCTGTTCTAAGTATTTCCTTTGCAATTCAGAAAGCCATTCAGACTTCCACTTAGAGTACATATAAATGCTTCTTGATTGTGTATGGATTTAAACAAAGTTTGAAGCCCTGCTACCTCCCATTGGGTTTGAATACACAATTAAAACACATGCTGAACTCCATTTTGAGTAGCACTTCTGCTCTGACTCCAGGCTGTTAGTCAGAATGTGCTGGTTTGAGCTGAAGTAGAGTTAACTTTCTTCACAGAGGCTAGTATGGGGCTATGTTTGGGTTTTGTGTGGAACACAGAGTTGATAATGCAGAGATGTTTTTGTTATTGCTGAGCAGAGCTTACACAGAGTCAAGGCCTTTACTTGACCAGGCTCTTGTGCTTGCCATGGGGCTT
>NW_008674241.1:0-912 GCF_000695815.1 Acanthisitta chloris
CCATCCCATTCCACCCCATCCCATCCCTGTCCCTAGCATTTTCCTGTCCCCATCCCATCCTGTCTCTAGCATTTTCCTGTCCCCATCCCATCCCTATCCCATCCCATCCCTGATCCCTGTCCCACCCCACCTTCCACCCCATCCTTGGTGACAATGGCAGGGCCCCTGACAGAAGGTGTCAAAACTCTTCCCCAGTAGCCACTGCCTCCCGTTCCTCCTCATCTGCCAATCCCTGGCGCTCACATCGTTGGCCACCGTGAATCCAACCACATATTCCAGAGCTTCTTCCTCCTGGTGGGAACACACAGGGACCTCCCAACTCAAGAGGGACACCCCAACTCAAGGGGGACACCCCCAACTCAAGGGGGACACCCCCAACTCAACGGGGGCACCCCGGAGCCTTGAAGCACCTCAGGGTACCTTGATGTATCTCCCCTTCTTCCCAATGACCACAGCCAACTCCACCTCCCAGTCCAACTCCTGTGGGGACAAACTGGGAGGTCAGGGGGGTTGTCCCCTCATGGGGTTGCCCATGGGAGGTTTGGGGTACCCACCATGGTTTCCTGGGGGTGCACAATGGCATCGAAAGGGCCAGTGATGGCACTGGGGAACTTGCTGAAGATCAGAGGTTCCTTGGGCACCTTCAGGCCTTGCTCCTGGCAGTGGTCGTGGTAGTTGAGGCCAACACAGATGACCTTCTCGGGGTCACCCACGGGGGCCAGGAGTTGTGTGGTGGCACGGGGGACACGGTGGTGACCTGAGTCCAGCACCCTGGGGAAGGGGAGGCAGCAATGGGTCACACAGCTTGGGGGGCACATGGCTTTGGGGTCATCCAAAGGGTCACACAGCTTTGGGGTCACATGGCTTTGGGGTCATCAGCAGGTTCACATGGCTTTGGGGTCATCGAAAGGG
>NW_008674242.1:0-836 GCF_000695815.1 Acanthisitta chloris
GGCCATTTTTGGGGGAAATTTTGGGCCATTTTTCAGAAATTTGGGGTTTTTTGGGGGGGCAATTTGGTCAATTTTTTGAGAGAAATTTTTGGGAATCTTTTTGGGGTTTTTGGATGATTTTTGGGCCTTTTCTTGGGGAAATTTTTTTTTGAGTTTTTGGGCAAATTTTTAGAAATTTGGGGTTTTTTTGGAGGGGGAAGTTTTGGGCAATTTTGAGGAAATTTGTGGGTATTTTTTGGATAATTTTTGGGTGTTTTTCTGGGGATTTTTCTTTTCATTTTTGGGTTGACTTTTAGAAATGTAGAGGGTTTTTTTGGGGTAGTTTTGGTAATTTTTGGGTCTTTTTTTTGGTATTTTTAGGGGTCTGCTGCCTCTCAGCTTGAACCAGATTATAGTATACTTGATGCAAGCAATTTTTGGAGTTTTTTTGGTTTTTTTTGGAGGACTTTTGGGCTGTTTTTTGGAGGAAACTTGGGCAATTTTTGGTTTTTTGGTAGGGAATTTGGGCCATTTTTGCATTTCTTTGGGGATTTTTGGGCTTTTTTGGGGCTTCCATTTTTGCATTTCTTTGGGGATTTTTGGGTTTTTTTGGGGATTTTTGGGGGATTTTTTGGAGAGAATTTGGACAATTTTGGGCTTTTTATTGGGATTTTTGGGGGATTTTTTGGAGGAATTTTTGGGCGTTTTTTTGGGATTTTTTGGGATTTGCAAATTTTTTGAGAAGAGAATTTGTGCAATTTTAACTTCTTGTTTGAACCAAACCCCAATAAACTTCATTTCTTGAGGATTTTTAGGGCATTTTTGGGGCATTTTTTGGAGGGAATTTGGGCAATTTT
>NW_008674243.1:0-2978 GCF_000695815.1 Acanthisitta chloris
AATAAATAAATAAATAAATAAATATACACATGAGAACTTCTTGCACATAAACATGCTGGTATTGAAGATCTAAAAATTGTGCCAGTTGAGGGAGCTGATTGTCCTGCTCTATTCTGCTGGTCTGGCCTCACCTTGAATACTGGGTGCAGTTTTGGGCACCACAATATGAGAGATGTTAGGTTACTGGAGAGTGTCCAAAGGCGGCAGCAAAGATGGTGAAGGGCCTTGAGGGGAAGCTATACGAAGAGCAGCTAAGGTCACTTGGTTTGTTCAGCTCAAAGAAGGGGGGAGACCTCATTGCTGTATACATCTTCCTCACTAATGGAAGTGGAGGGGCAGGCACTGATCCCTTCTCTCTGGCAACCAGTGACAGGAGCCAAGGGAATGGTCTGAAGTTGCATCACGGGAGGGTTAGGCTGGATATTAGAAAATAGGTCTTCACCCAGAGGGTGGCTGGGCACTGGACCAGCTCCTCAGGGAAGCTGTCACAGCCCCAAGCCTGACAGAGTTCAAGAGTCATTTGGACAGTGCTCTCAGGCACATGGTGTGATTATTGGGGATGTCCTGTGCAGGGCCAGGAGTTGGACTAGATGATCCTCAAGGGTCCCTTCCAACTCTGGTTATTCTGTGATTCTCTGATATTCATTATTATTGTTATAAGCATACAGGAGCTCTACTTACAGACAAAAGTGTTACTGCATCAGACACTAAGCTAAGAGAGAAAAAGGTCATCCACATGGCAGATAACTTACAATCTAAGCCTAAAACAAGAAACAAAGGACTACAGTGCCAGGGGAGTTCAAGGAAACTGCGCAGGTCAGTGAGATAAACTGTAATCTCAGCTCAGCGGCAGCTCAGCTGTTGTTAAATTTTTGGTGGGCACCATTGCAAAGGACATTTGAGGAAAGATCTGAAGACAAAGTTACTCCAGTGTTTGCATGTTTGTGTGAATTTCTCCATGCTGAGAAGTCAATGTGGAGAGAGGCGTGGAATAACAAATTAACACCACAGGCTAGTACTGTGGTTGGACAGAAGTTCATTCTCATAGCAGCATCAACAAGACCAGCTGACATGCACATAGCCTGCTATTTGCCTGTGTCTGCTTGTCTACAATCATTTGTTGGAGGTACAGTGTAGAAAAAAGTATGTTTTCATAACTTGTTGAAATGTAAGTCACATTTACGTCAGCACTCTTTAAACAGTAAACAAAAAAACGCAAGAAGACAACTCACCTTGCATTCCTACCATAATCCTACTGCTTAGCCTGGAGGGTGAAAACCCTGAATTTACTCACAATTTATTTACATAACTTTGCAGAACAAAAAAGAGTTGGAGGAAGACTGAGAGAGAATGGAAAAAAAATATAATTTAGGCCGCTCAAGCATACATCACCAACTTGAATGTCCACTCATGGGAGAAATGGCCACTCCTCCTTAGCTTGGTCAGGCTCAACACACCTCTAGTTACTGGGAGGGACTGTCAACCAGCTGCAGGGCTCAGCAGCTGCCTTCCTTGAGTATGAGAAAGGTCAGACAACCTTAATAACAGCTTTTGCCACCTGTCTCTCCTGTAATTATATTATTAATGTTATAAGCATCATAAAGCCAAGGATGAAAGTGTTGACTCGCACTAGCATTTATCTAGGACTCCACTGATCTGCATATATGTGACATTTTCTTATCTGAAGGATGTCTGTCTTCATTAGGGCTGAAATTGTCAGGTGTGTTGTTGTCCCTAAAACACAGGCTAGTGAAAGGACTAGAGTTTAGCTTTGTGGCTGAGCAATCACAGCAGAAGTTTGTGGTACCACCTTTCCACAAAATTATACAAAGGGCCAGAATGTGCCTTCCTACAATAAAACCCACCTACAGAGACTAAGGAAAATTAACTCAGTGGGGAACTTCTCCCATATTATTTTTCCCAAAGAATACTTTACTTACCTCACTGTTTTGTGAGGGGAATGAGGTTATCCCTCTGCAAAGATTTTGAGGACCTGTCCCAGACTTAGTCCCCAGGAATGCATGCAGAGTCCAAGCAGCCACCGTGCTTTGAGACCAGCCACATGGAGCCCATATGCTCCTGCCAGACCTGACCTTTGCTCGAGGCACCGCTATCGGAGACATAAAATCAGGAACTCCCTCTGTTTGTGACGATGCCATATCTGATCCCTTCCTTCCTGAATATAAATAGTTTCATTCTCAAGAACAGCCAGTGAGATATTTGTCATAATTTCATGTTGCTATTTTTACAAAATAGATACACAGTTTTGTTATGCACAACTTCCAACAGGAAATACTTTCAATTTGTGGCAAGGTAACTCTTACTGACCAATAGAGCATTCATGCCCTGTTTTGCATGTGTTTTTTGATGGCTATCCAATTTAATATGGACAATTTAAAACTACCAATTTGGTAATTATGAAGCACCAGAAGCATTTGGATTATATTCTCTCATTATTTCATTGATTATCAGGAATTGACTAGGGAATTTAGAGGACATTTCAACTGGTAATGCTACTTTTTAGCCTGTGGACAGACTTGTTTCTGCTAATATTTAGTAGCTCTTGTGAAGGAACAAGTCTATCAGAGCAATTGAGTTTATTCACCTTTTTGGTTTTGTTATGTCAATGGTACATACTAGTTGATTCGTGAATATTACACTAAAAGCTGAGAGGGAGGCAGTGGGAATGCTGTCTTGGAGTCAAATTCAGTTTTTTATTTTCAGTCACAAGAAAGAACCTTGTTTGATTATATTGCGTTTCTTAAGAACAGCATCTTGTACTTCACTCAGAGATAATGTGACATGTTATTAAGTGCTAAGAATGGTGTGGTTTCGTTAAAATATACAGTGCAAGTCATTCTTCGGAGTAAAAAGTAAGATAAATCCACGTTTTAAAAATCTACAGCTTTCTTCCAGCTTATATCCTTCAAAAATAAACGTGATTGCTTAACAATAAGTTACAAAGAACAAAATACGCA
>NW_008674243.1:2999-15502 GCF_000695815.1 Acanthisitta chloris
TGTCTTAGACAAGTATGAGATGCACAAGAAATAGAGCCTAGAATCAGTGTGAAGTCTTCAAAGCCATTCCCTGGCAAATTTAGGAAAGGAACTTAATGTACGTGAAAATTTGGCTTTTCATAGTTAATTTCAAGTGTTTTACTTCATCCTCTGCTGATGTCAGGTACTATGATGTCACAACAGCTGCTGGTGGTAGTGATTGTGTTCTGAAAGGCTGAAAAAGGTCTTTTTGAACCTAAACAATATCTACGATTCTACGAAGCAAAGGTTAAGCAGCAGGAAAGAAAAATATTTTTTCCTTCCATGCAAACAATTGCAATATATTGTGCTGATATAATTTCTGCCTAAGTCTTGACTCACATGCTGTTATATTGCTTTCGTTCTAAGAGCACACACATCATTCCAATCAAAACACATTTTCCTAATTTAGTTGTATATTTACTATAGTATTACAGAATTATTTACTTGCAAACACACACAGCAAGCTACATGTGGTTTCTGTATTGTCTGAAGTCTATATTATTATAGGCTTCCACATTGAAAATTGGTTTTGGTAACAAAAAATGAGTACACAAAATACACAATCCATAACCCATCCCATCCTGAGCTAATATTTACCAAGCCATATTCAGCAGCCAATTATTTCCCTTTGTTTTGGCTATGCAAGAAGTGCTCCAAACATATGAAACAGTGTTTTAGAGGACTGTTGTATGACATTTATGGAAATCTTAGTAGTTAATAAAAATTACAAAGAATAGTAAATTAAATTCACGATTTATAGTCAAAGTTTAGTTAAGAATTTTATTTCAATTCATTTTGTGAATGATACAGATGAGAAATATATGTAACAACTTTTCTAAGAAGCTGCATACTTAGATTAGTTGCATATTTCCCTCTGTATAGTTGATAGTATCTGTTTCTTCTGAGAACTGAGAGAAGCACTTCTTAGAGATGACAGGATAGAGGAACAGGAGGAAAGAGGCAATATCTGAACAACAGTTCTTACTCATTTGCAATGTAGACATCTTCGTGCATCTCAAGTGCTTGTATGTCCTGCTCCAGTTCTTTCAACTTTAATTCCAGCCTTTGTTTATGCATCTTCTTGTGCATGGTGTCTATTACTACTGAAAGACCCAGATATTCACGCTGCGTTTCCTGCCAGTTCTTTTTCAGGGCCTGGTGCCATTACATGCAAAGGAAATAGATGAGAAAAACTTAGAGTTTATATGTACATAAACTACTTGGGCTTCTTTTTTTTTTTTTTGTAAGATTGCATTTGGAAATTGTCACTGCAATGTAAAAATGATAGATAAATATATGAATAATGTGTAATCATCTTAACTGGACAAGTCAATAATTTTACCTCACTCTGATGCAATATAAGGAATGTCTTTAAAAATCTCCATGCTGTGGTCATAAAAAAACTACAGTCTTAAGAAGTCAACAAAACAACAATTAAGCTGGTCAATGAAGGATGAACTATAAAAATGCTAAAATGAAAAAAAGTATGTCAGTGTGACAAACAGTCAGCTGTGTAACCTAACAGGAATTCAAGGAAGCCTGTACACTTCACTTCCAGCCCTCAGGATCTTCAAGAAAAACTGCTCAATATAAAAGAAGAGTGACTCTTCCTTATTCTATAAAGTCTCAATATAAGAGACGTCCTGTGCTTTAAAGTAGTCAACTTTGGTTGCTCCATTATACCTAATCCTAATATCCTCACTGAGGAACTACTAGAATTCATAAAAGCTGCCTCAAGTATCACTCAAGTGCCTTCTTTTCTCCAAAATGCAACTGGAATCACCTTACAAACTGCACTACAGAAACCATTTCCCCATAAACAGCAACCTGACCCCACGGATGTCACCACATCACACAGAGTGGTGCTGCCTACCTTGAGCAATCACAAGAGTACCAATACTTGGAACTGCAGCCAAAACTTCTCAGCACTTTCAGGTCATCTCACCATCACCTTAATTTTTTTCATAACTGAGACTTTGCTCAGACCATGGACACCAACTTGACCCTACAATATTTTACCTTCTATAAACGGCTTTGAAAAACTTCTCAATAATTGCATTCCCTTCCTAATCTACATTTACAATAACATCTGTAGGCAATTTATTTATCATTTGGACTAAAAAGCCTGTTACTGACCCTGTGTACAATAATTTCAGTAACTGCCACCTCTCTCGAATGCTGCTGTGAGAAGAATTACCTTACTAGAGAAAGTGAATTGTATCCTCCATATATAAAGCCCTGAGACTAAAACCCTGCCTAAAACAAATAAATAAATGCTGTAATACAGAACTTACTCACAAAACTGATAATTCAACACCAGAGACAAACCTTTATCCTCTAATATAGGCTGAATGGAATCAGCCTATGGTGGAAAAATAAGATTTAAATCTTCTCTTTACATCCTCACAGGTACTGCAACAATTGCTTTTACTTTCCCTCCTCAAAAGTATGATCAAAATCTACACATCCTGTGCATGCATTTATGAAGTTTTAGTAGAGTTTATTCAGTGCATCAAATGCCCTCATGAAAACTGTGTGGGTGAACTTAACAATCACACCTAACAAGGAACTGAGACAGCAGTCAGTATATAACACAATATGCCCATCAGTGAGAAAACACTTCTCCAAAAATTTTTTGCCTCTCAATTGTGACGCCAGAGTATCAAATGTGCATCAAAGTGCCACAAGTGTCTTCAAAAATGAAGAACTGAAGTTAGTCTCTTGGGAACAAAAGTGTTCAGCCCTCCTCCACAACTGAAACTGGATCCAACTGGCACTTGATTTGATGGCACGTTGTGATTTCCAACCTCATGTCCTTCTCTATTATTATTAAGCACTTTTTCTCACAGTCTGGCTAACTGATGAACATACTGAGGTTAAATTTAGAGGGATAATTAATACATATTTAGCTTTGAAGATTGTTGATTCTATTCCAGAACTCAAGGGCTCTTATGCTTAAAAACTTCTCTGATTTTGTCAACTGTTACGAATTAACAGAAAAAAATGGACTCCTGCTGCCAACAATAAGAACAAAATAATTTTTAATATGAACTAATATTTTACTGATTCAAAGCAGTGTATTTATTGCATAGCAATTCATGCTTTTTGCATATTCATATTAAGCATCTAAGTGATGTCCATAAGGGTTATTCCACCAATCTTCATATACAAATATCTACATAAATTTTAAATCCCTACCTGAACATGTGAGACTTAGAGTAACAAGGGTATTTATTTACTGTCTTGTAGTGATACTTGTCTTTGCAATGCAAGGCTGTAAAGTACTTAAATAAAGCTCCAGGTCTACCAGGCATCAGGTACAGTTTACAAATATATAGTCATTAAAAGAAATATCTCTCCAAAAACTTTCATAGAACAGTCATTCATAGCTTGTTTTAAATAATTCTTTGTGTATCTTAGTAAAAAATGGTTTGGCAATCATAGAACACAGTGAATTTTAAAACATTAGAGCATGTACTGTCACAATTTGCTCTGTCCCTACAGAGTGGAGAGATCAAAAGCAGATCATGACTCCCTCTATAAAACTATCCTTCACAGCTCCTCCACAAGCAATGCAATATGCTGACCACTATTGCTATGGGCTAGATCACAAACTGAATATCCAGTGCTATATATGGAATTCTAATACATGCTGGATCAGTGAGAAATATGTACTGCATTTATCAACATTCTATTTTACTCTCATAAAATCCCAACCAAAGTAAGCATAATGGAGAGTTAAAAAAATGTTGGCACAAATTATTTCCCTTTATTTTTGTAAGGTCATGAGGCTTGATTTCGGTCTCAGGCATCTCTTGCCACGTATTCTTTCAAATCAGAGAGTGCACATGTGTTCACTAGCAATGTCAATTATTTTAAAAGACAGGAATTCCCATATGTCTACAGCTGAGCACTGGGTAGAAGCCACATACCCTGGGGACACTAATTCCTCCTGACAATATAACTGCGTAAGTAAGCCCAGGAAAGAGCAAATGTTTTGGGAAAAAAAATGAATTCTGAGGTAATAAAAACAATTTAAAGATTTTTAAATTTAAAAAGTATTTCAGTGCATTCTTGTCTTTTAAAAATATAGAACATCATTTTAATCAAACTAAATGCAGAACTGTGAGCAGCTGAACTCACATGCCTTTTTGCACACATATTTTTGCTGCATTGTTAACTTGTTGGACCAGCTTTTCCCATGCCTTTCCCACCATAAAAATATCTTAATCTTCACCCTTGCTGTTTTGTTCTTTGTATTGCTGTCGATGCAATGCCCTCACCTCTCTCCCATACTCCTTCCTAGCTTCTACTGCTTGCTGCATAAGCAAGAGACACCACTGTGCTGGCCATTTCAGATCTTGCCAATTAACCAGTTCAGCTTTGCAAGTAAGTCAGACACTGTTTTCTCTCTAGATATTCTGCTGGCTTTTTTTTTTTTTTTCATTTTCTTTTGGGTGGGAATTCAGCATCTTAGAGATGTCCATCCATCTGCTAATTTGTTTCAGGGGGATGCTTAGAGGCAGAGATCATAGTAATGTAAGCTTCATTTTCATAGGAAAATTTGGCTAAAATGTCAGGAAAAATTCCAGTTCAAGGATGAGATATACTTTTAAAATGTCTCTTTTCTGCTCTACTTCTTTTATGGTATTATTTCTCTTTAGAAAATCTTGTGCAATAAAAACTGTATGAAAGATAGTATCTAAAACAGCTTGACAAAATACAATTTTTTTCAGTCATAGTTCTACTAATACATTGCTATTTCGTTCTGTTTTATGGGTTTGCCACATTTTAAATCATTACTGACTAAAGTCAGTGAGGTCACAATGTAAATATAGAAACTGCCAACAAAAGGGGCAGTATTATGCGTTGGGAAAGAAAAGAAATTGTATTCTTCCATGATTAACTGTCACATAGGTGATTTTTTCCAAGTCATTAAGGGAGATAGGAATCTAACAGAACTGAAAACCGGATTAAAACTGCAGCTCGATCAGCTCCTTTCAGTTGTTTACAACTGTTCTACAGCTCCACCTAGTGAAAAAGTCGCTAACTCATTTGTCTCGTTTTAAAAATCGAGTATAGTTGTGTTATTTATATGGACTTACATCGCTTCATTTAATCTTTTGTGTTACTAATTATACTACATCAAAATATGCACCTGCAGAACATTTGTCCTTTCTTCATCAGAGAGTTTTTTCATGGCTTTCTTCTTGAGGTCCTCCAAGATACTGGCCTCATATTCTTCCTTAGCTCTCTTCCTTTCTTCATTTCTCCGTGCTACATATTTTGGTGTAACACCATAATCCTATAAGGGTAAGGAAGAAGTTCCTTATAAGTGCTTTTAAGAAGGAAACAGAGATATCTGTCATCCATAGTATATTACATTTGCAAGGCAGCTTGGAATGACAACTTGTGCTACTGAGCAATAAAATCTGAAATTGCTCTGTTTTCAGAAGTATCAAACATAATTGTCTCTGTAGCCTGAGCAAAATATATAAACAACTTCCTTCCGTTTCTTTTTGCAACCTTGGGAGACAAGAGAATTCAGAAACCAAAAGGTCTATTTACAAGAACTGATGACTGAGGAGTTTGAAACCTGTTAACGACAGGCAAGCTAATTTACATTTTTATATGGTGTCAGATTCTATGATTGGAAACACGTTCCTTGGAGACTTTCTTGAAAGGTGATCCTGTGTCCTGATTTTTGCTGCCCATTGCACGCCAGAAGAGGGTGAATAGTGTTCACACATACACGAATATTGAACTAGTTAGGAAGGATAAACCATCCCATACTGGATGCTACAGAATGGTCTCTGTGAGGAAAAAATAACTTCTGAATACCCCAGATATTCTTGGGGAACACATCTATTTTGCCTTAACCTTGTAAAATGAAGCTCATCTAGCTTTGCCAGAAGAAACCAGAGTCTACCTTGTTTCTACTAAATGCTAAGTGATTCCCAAACCTTTTAGTGTTGGGCAGCACTATGACTAGCATTGTTTAGGTAGAAAGATACTGCAAGGCCTTCAGATTCTTTTTCGCATCTTCTCTGTCATGACGTATGTTAATGTCATCTCTCTTCTTGCATAATGCTCTGTCATGAGTTACCTGTTTAGGTTAGCCAGACTCTTAGACACATCTTGTTTTCCTGGGTAGCAGAATGGACTGTTCTTGTGCTTGGAGGAGGTTGTACTTAAAAGCATCAATCTTCTTTGCTTGCTCCTACTTACCAGTTCCCCTGAATAAGCTGCTGTTTGCTCTCCTGAAGTACAGGGTCTGTATACTATCACCTGTCTCCCTGAGGAGAAGTGGATCTTGAACTACTAGATGGCCTGTGCAACCCAACGTGCAACAGATTGTCACACCTCGACCAATTATTTCTTGTTTGTAAGCAGAACAGCAGGAGCACTGGCTGGCTCTAACACCATCTGTGTTAAAAAGCTCTTCCTGACGTGCTCCAGGGACCTTTTCGGATCGCTCTCATCCCATTGTGTTGTCCTTTCAGGAGATATCAAGGAGGGTGAAGTCTTCCATAAGAAGCTACACTGTGATCTGAAGAGTTCCTCAAGATGCTTAAAGAGAGTCCATCCAGTTCCTCACCTTATTGGGTCCTCCATAACAAACACACTTTTTACACTCACTGGCCTTTGCTCTGATCCTGAACGCATGAGCTTGACTGGTCTGTTGCCAATTCCATAGAAGAGCTCTATGTATTTGAACAGCTCCTTCATCCAAAGAGCAACCTTCCCCTCTTTTTCCCTGCCTATCTTTCCTGAAGAGCCAACATTCATTCATCACAGAATTCCATTTGTCTCCCTATTAGATACTTCCTGGGTTCCCAATGCAATACATATGCTATTGCTTTAGCAGCATCATTCTGCCAAATCCTTTGGCTGACAGAATAAGCAAATTAAGGTTAAGGCAAGGAACAACTCTAGTGCCAGTGATTTCTTCTTGATTAATTTAAAAGGTCTACCGGAAACAGCAGTGGGATCTAAACATCTCAGAAATGAACATTTAATAGGAGAATGCAATAGTGAACCAAAACCAGGTATTGCTAATAGTATTTCAGCAATAACTTAATAAAACTTACCTTTTTTTTAATGTATTTTGGGGCAAGTCCTGAAGTTTCAAGGAGATATTTATCTCCTTGTCTTGTGTCAACACAAAAAGGTTGAGGCTTTTTAGGCACCCCCCTGATAGCAGCAACTGCATTTGTATTTATAAAATTCTTTTTGCTCTGAATTCCCATAACTGGGCGGTCTGTCCTCCGTGGCACTGATAATGCAGGTGGTTTCTTACTATTCTGTTCTTTTTTTCCTGTGAATGGATCATGTAAACATTCTTAACAATCACATGAAGAGCTTCACAATTTAATTTTATTACACTTTTCAAAAGGGAAACACTATGTACAGAATTCCATAAAAGTAGAACCCAACAGTATCTACAATTAAAGAATTGACTGTCAATTAACTGCTACAAAAATTGGTGTGCTTGTTTGGCCTAACAGAAGTTTCATAACCTAGGAAATACTATGTTGTTTCAGATGGGTTTTCCTCATAATATGTCACTCATTTCCTCTTAACTGCAGTAGTACAGGACTTTTTTCAAATGCAATTATGGCTGCTTTTAGTAGGGATGCTCGTTGTCAGGGCCCTTAGGCAATAACTGCCCCATCCAGTCTCACTTGGGGCATCCACACCACACTGGTCAGGAGCCCCAATTCAGATCAGCCCTGTGGTGTCAGTGCCTGACTGAGCTGTCTCAGCCCTGTCTGCCCCTAGTCTTAGTTCTGAAGAGCTGTGTGGAATCACTGGAGGGACCTGGCCTGTTACCTCATCTTCCCCGACTGACAGGACAGACTCTCCTCACCATCCCACTCTCCTTTCCTGCCTCTGGTGCGGTGAGACTGCACCCTGTTGGTGAGATCTTTGACCAGCCTGCACTGTGGTTGCCCTCAATGTCTGGCTCATCTCACCTCAGGGAAGAGCCCTGCTCTTACTGCTTGCTCCCTGACACTTGTAAACAACTTCTCACAATCCTTTCTCCACAGAATATAGAAACTCTTCCATTTTAATGTAATCTTTTCTCCAAGGCACCAACAGAAATTCAGGAGTCTCCTGAGTAGTCTTACTTTAGGTGAGCAATGAAAGACTATTTCCCTCCATATTTCCCACTAGACATAACTCTGATTCACAGTCATTAGCATAGATAGTGATTTGATTCAGGTTGTCTGAGTTCACATTCTTCTTTGGCAGAAAATAAGTGTCATGTCACAAGTGACATAACTCATTCCTACAACAGCTGGTTTCCTGGTACTGACCCCATGAATCAGTACTTTCCTGGGGTTTGTTTTTTACAACTGACAGCTTGCCATAACTTATCACTGTAAGACACACAGACTTAACTCTCTATTTAAAAAAATACATTACTTTGCATATATTTCCTGTTTACACTTACTTGGTGGTAGCTTGGGTTCCTTTGAATGTTTCTGCAGAAAATCTTTTGGAGATGGCACTGCAACTTTTGCTGGTCCCATAGTTTTCCACCGAGATTTATTTTTCTCTGCTTCATGTTTCACAAATGGTCTGAATTTGCTTATATACCTTAGGGGTTAAAAATAGCCATAAAGATATTAAGGGTCAGGAAAAGTATTAAAAGTACTTCTTCAAAGAATATACATTTTTTTACAGTAGTTCATGGCAAAAGCCTAAGCTGTTTTGTTTTGTACTCTCTCCCAAATAAAGGACATCATTCACACAACCTCCATGCTAAGGCTAAATCCAGCATTGCACTGACAAACAGGTTTTCTGGTTCTGAAGTTAGCTTGCTTCGTCCTTCTCTTTTGTCTCCAAGGTCAATATTGCCACACTTTGGGATATGGTTCCCAAATGTATATACTGAACACATACCTTTTAAAGCTCAACAAAACCTAAAATTTGGAAATAACCTGCTTTGAGTATTGCTTGCATGAGTAAAGTGTTTTTGTGAGGTTGTGTGTTATACGCTTTGGTCTTTATTTCGCAATTAACTTCATTTTGAAAAGTTTTATTTTCAATGTGATTATTTGTTTTGTTTAAAAAATGCAGCCAAAATATGCAGCTGTTGTGCACCTATATGAAAGTAGCAATCACAAACCTACTTTGCTGGATTTTCTGTATTTGAAGTTTGTAGTCTGAGAAAGGTGAAAATGCCAATGCATCTTGGCCATTTCAGAAGGTGCAGTTGCAGTACATTTAGGGCCAAACACACCTGAGAAAAAGCTTGGCTGGTTTTAAAAACAGTGAGGTTTGTATTTACAATGGGAACATTCACTGCTTCATTCTATGGGATGAAACATTGTTACAGAGGTATGAAAAACCTTATGCTTCAGAAAAGATGTCAAATGCAGTTGAGAATTGGACAGAATGTCCTTTATCATCAGTTTTTCCTATTACTGTCCACTGTATCATTGTCTCAATGTTCCTGCAGAACCATCTGTTACAGACTATTATGAGAGATTAGATGAGATGGGTGACTGCTCCAAAATAGCACAGCACACTGTACATTTCTTATATTCCACAGATCCGAACTGTGATCCTGAAGGATTGCAATCAGGGGTGGGTTTGGCACTGAAACAGCTAATGTGAAAATCAGTAAGAGCTCAGACATGAAAAGCTCTACTAGGCACATGGTATGCACACACTGCTGGTTTGGTCTAATGTTGCATATGGCATTGTAACTTCTGCTTTAATCAAAATCTCCAAAAGAAGCCAAATGCTGATCATTAGCTGATTAGCAACATCTTGCCTCTGTCTGAAGGACTGAGCTGTCACAGATGTTTGCCTGAGGGAGAACTCCCTGCTCCTGAAGTGAAAGCTACCTCACTGTGCCTTTTAAAATCTCTCCATCTTTAGGAAATGTCATACTAATTTATGGTAGACAAAAGCTGATGAAAAACTGTGCTCTTCTTTCATGGAAAAAACCCAAACTTGTTTATGAAAAAAACTATACCATGTTTTCAGGTAAGGAAAAAACCAACCCCAAACATTATATAGAGTACAACCTAATTTATGGAAATACTGAAATAGGGAGAAAGAAACCATGTAATGCTGTGCCAGAGAATGTGTATCACAGTAGAAACACTGATAGAAGCTCTTGTACCTGAGCTGCAACTGTCCAATACATGTATTTTTATTTGATCATAACATTAGAATGTGTTAGAGGACTTCATTAATAATGTGGTTATTTTGTTGTTTGGAGATTTGTTCTCCAAAATCAGTAAGAGGATTATGTACTTAAGATTATATATAATTCCAGGAATACCTCTAATTATAAGGAATGAGGTCTTATTTATTTTTTTTCTGTTATATTCAGGGCAAAGAGCTACAGACAGAGGCACAAACACACCACACTGATAATCACATTTGCTAGGATTGGCATTGTGAGCACATGGGAGAGAAAGGCAGAGACTTTGTGAGGAATTTGCCCTAGTGAGGTTCACAGTCTTGGAATGAGAGAATGAACAAAAAGACACTGAGTTTATTTCATACTGGCATAAGGTAAGGACATCTTTTGTAGGCAGCTATTGGCATTCCTTTAGGCAAAGAGATGTGGCTGTTGTTTCATTACAGTGACTTTCTAGGCTGAGTGGCTAAATGCTGTCACACAACAATATCATTGGGTTAGAGAGGGTTGCAAGGAAGAAAATATTGTTATGGGGTACTTCAGAATCTAATCCATTCAGCATTTGGCAAGGGGAAAAAAGACAATACATCTGTAAAGAGACAGAAGAAAATGACACCTATTACTTAGGTGTCGTTTTGGGGCATCAGAGTTGGGGAAAATCAGGATGTTTGCTGTGGTTTAATGAGCAGTATCTGGTGAGTGGAGATACGTGAAATACGGATGATTTCACTTGATAAAAGTCCAACCAGCAACTAGATTTTGTATACATTAGTTGAAACTGGTGAAATCATGCTATTAACCAGGTTTGACACTGTTGTTACCAGCTGAATGTTTGGCACACAGCAAACCAAAGCAGAAACTGGGGTGACAACAAAAGTCAATGAGATCAAGAGGGGATTTAGTCAGATTATATCCAATCCAGGGAACCCCTTGCCTAAACTGAACCTGATGGTCATGGAGTAATCAAATCCTTGAATTGTATTAGACAGGAGTGGATTTAGTGTGCTGTGTGCCTTGCCATACTGTCCTTTCACTTTCCTTTTTCCTCTGTCAAAGGTATCCTTTACTCATATTGGAAATAAACAAGCAAAAAAAGGTCTATTTTTACATTACAAGATTCAGAACTAGGAATCTCACAAGTCTGAATCCTTTTACCTGAAAAGGGATGAGTGTCACGGGTACTTCTGCTCATTTTAAAGCTATTGAGTTATGACCTATATTAACCTTTCACTGAAGATGCAGTTTTCCTTCATATAAATGACAGTTTATATCTACATTTACAGATATATGTAACAGCTTTCTGTTATATAAACAGGGACTTGAAAAAACAATGTTTGCATAACTATTGTCAAAAGGCCTTTTTTATATTTTTAAGGTAAGAGATGAGAAAGAAGCAAAAGAAACAATGTCAGAGGGCACACCTGACACATGAAAAGTATGGAAGTGTGGCACTGAGAAAAACAAATCAGAAGGCCCAACTTTTCAGCTGCTCACTGAGAAGTTGCTCTAAGTGCGAATAACAAAGGTGTCATGTCATTCCTCTTCATGGAAAGGGTGCTCTGTAAATTATCAATGAACAGGGTGACGGGAGACACCAAACTGAATCATGAGCAGGCTGTAACACCTCAGATGTTAGCAAGTGACTCATAAGGAGGAGCAGAATCATAGGATTTTCAGGGTTGGAATGGACCTTACAAATCATGTAGTCCTAACAGGGACACATCCCCACCAGAGCAGGTTGCATAAGGCTTTATCCACCCTGGCCTTGAACACTGCCAGGGTTTGGGCTTCTACTACCTCCCTGGGCAACCTGTGCCAGTGTCTCACCACTCTCACAGTAAAAAACTTTTTCCTGATATCTAATTTAAGTTTATCCTCTTTCAACTTGTACCCATTGCCCCTTGTCCTGTCACTGCAGCTCCGAACAAAGAGTCCCTCTCTGGCTCCCCTGGAGCTACTTCAAATATTGAAGAGTTGCTGTGAGGTCTACACATAGTCTTTTCCAGGCTGAACAGCCCCAACTCCCTCAGAATGTCTTCATTAAGGGAGATGCTCCAGTCCTCTTATCAGCTTCGTGGCCTCCTCTGGACTTGTTCCGACAATTCCATGTCCTTCTTATGTTGAGGGCACCAGAACTATGCAGATACCGGATTATTTTTTTTTTTAGAAACACTTATTCCTCGTTAGCTGCACTGCCTTACCAGAACCAGCCACCCTGTCTGCAAGCGGCTCTGTCACCTACCTAGCGGGTTTGGCAGGCTTCTCCGGCCGGGGCGGGAGGTCTCTGCCATCCATCTGGGCGCTCGGTGTGGCCATC
>NW_008674244.1:0-5016 GCF_000695815.1 Acanthisitta chloris
CATCCCGAGAATTCCCACTGTTCCCACCTGTGCCTCCATCCCAGGATTTCCCTCTATTCCCTCCTGTCCCTCCATCCCAGGAATTCCCACGTGGCCATCCCAGGATTTCCCTCTATTCCCACTGTTCCCTCCATCCCAGGAATTCCCACTGTTCCCACGTGTCCATCCCAGGATTTCCTTCTATTCCCTCCTGTCCTTCCATCCCAGGATTTCCCTCTATTCCCACTGTTTCCTCTGTCCCAGGAATTTCCACTGCTCCCACGTGTCCATCCCAGGATTTCCCTCTATTCCCACTGTTCCCTCCATCCCAGGAATTCCCACTGTTCCCACCTGTCCCTCCATCCCAGGATTTCCCTCTATTCCCACTGTTCCCTCCATCCCAGGAATTCCCAAGGATTTCCCGCTGTTCCTTCCATCCCAGGACCTCCCACTATTCCCACCTGTCCCTCCATCTCGGGAATTCCCACTGTTCCCACTGTTCCGGGGCGGAGCCCTTGGATCAGGATATTCCTGATGGAGGTTAGTGTCGAACTCCATGGGAATGTTATCCTTAGGGAATGTGTGTTCCCCCCTCGCAATTCCCTATGGAATAGGGGATGAATCCCAGTTTGGGAGGGAGGGAATGATGATTCCAGGTGTTCCAGAGCATTCCATGGATTTGGGGCTGGGGGAGGCCCTGGATAAAATTCCTTTATCCTTCCTAAAGTTCCTTTATCCCATCTAATATTCCTTTATCCCACTTGGAATTCCTTTAGCCCATTTAGAATTCCTTTATCCCATCTAATATTTCTTTATCCCACTTAGAATTCCTCTATCCCAGCTAAAATTCCAGCTAAAATTCCCTCACCCACCTAAAACTCCTTTCTCCCACCTCAAATCCCTAAATCCCACCTAAAAGTTCTCCCCCCAAACTCCTTTATCCCACTGAAACTTCCTTTATCCCAGGAAAAAAATTCCCAACTCTCTAAAATTCCTTCCTCCCACCTGGAGATCCTTCCCATCCCAACTTCAATTCCTTCCTTCCTTCCCAAAAATTTCCTTATCCCTCCTCACTTCTCTCATCCCAGGGAAAAATCTCTTCATCCCAGCTGAAATTCCCAACTGAAATTCCTGATTTTCCTGCAGGGATTTCCCAGGATTTTGGATTCCTTGGATCCAGAGTCATTCCTGGGGCCTCTCCAGGCACCTTTGGATCGTCATTGCTGCCAAACCTGCACTCCAAGGAGCTGGGTAAGATCCTTGGGATTCTTGGGATCATCCCAGAATTCCCAAACCTTCATCCATGCCCTTCTCTCTCCCTCCAGCATGGATTTTATCCCCAAGATTTTGGCTCTCTGGGATTTCGGGATATCAGTCGTATGAGCGAAAAGGATACAAGGTAAGACCTGGAGCAGCTGGGAAAAAAACATGGAAAAATGCTTTGTTATCCCAAATATTCCACTTAAACCCTCCAAGGGGAATATTCCTATCTCCCTGCTCCTTGATTATCCCAAAAAAATCAGCTCTGGAGTTGGAATTTTGGGATGCTGGAAGTGGTTTCTCCAAGGGTTGGGCTGAGCTTGTAGTTTTGGGATTGAGGATTTGGGATAATTCCTTGGATTTCTTAAATCCAGCTTGGAATGTGGCTCCTTCCCAATTTTTCCTGTCCAAACCAGAAGGAAAACCACCAGGAATGGCAAAATTCCAAGTTTTCCCCCTTTTCCCTGGAGCTTTTCCTGGATGTGTTTCATTCCAGAGGTGCCAAATCCCTTTGGCTTTTCTTCCCCTTGGGATTAATCCCTGGATTCACCATTCCCACTGTTTTTTCCCAAAATCCCATTATCCTTCCCTTCATTATTCCCAAATGTTCCCATCAAATCCCATTATCCTTCCCCTTCAGCTCCAAATATTCCCATTTCCAGCCTTGAAATTCTTGGGAATCTCCCCTTGGGATCACATGGAATGCAGTTTCCTCTATCCCATTCCAAGTTTTCCTGCACATTCCAAGATATCCCAAACTTCCCTTAGGGCAAGGAAGGGAAATTCCCAACTCTGGGATGCCTTGAATCCCAAAATTCCTGGAAAATTGCTGGAAAAATAGAACTATCCCAAATCCCAAAGAGGTTATTTGGGAAAGGCTGATCCTGGAAAAAAACATTCCCATTGGGATATATCCCATTCCAGATTTCGGGGGTGGCTGGTCAGGAGAGTCTGTGGATTCTTGGCTGCTTGGGAATGGCAAATTCCAACAGAAATTCCTGGAGAACTCCTGGAAAAAATCTGCAACAACAAGAGGTGAGTGGGAACAGCCCAGGAGAGATCCATGGAAGGACATTCCCAATCCTAAGGAATTCTGTCTGATCCTGGGAATACCTTCAAAGCTCCTCAGATCCCAAGGGATAATCTCCCTAATTATCCCAAAAATCAACTGTAGGATTGGAATTTTGGGATGCTGGAAGTGGTTTCTCCAAGGGTTGGGCTGAGCTTGTAGTTTTGGGATTGAGGATTTGGGATAATTCCTTGGATTTCTTAAATCCAGCTAGGAATATGGCTCCTTCCCAACTTTTCTTGTCCAAACCAGAAGGAAAACCACAAGGAATGGCAAAATTCCAAGTTTTCCCCCTTTTCCCTGGAGCTATTCCTGGATGTGTTTCATTCCAGAGGTGCCAAATCCCTTTGGCTTTTCTTCCCCTTGGGATTAATCCCTGGATTCACCATTCCCACTGTTTTTTCCCAAAATCCCATTATCCTTCCCTTCATTATTCCCAAATGTTCCCATCAAATCCCATTATCCTTCCCCTTCAGCTCCAAATATTCCCATTTCCAGCCTTGAAATTCTTGGGAATCTCCCCTTGGGATCACATGGAATGCAGTTTCCTCTATCCCATTCCAAGTTTTCCTGCACATTCCAAGATATCCCAAACTTCCCTTAGGGCAAGGAAGGGAAATTCCCAACTCTGGGATGCCTTGAATCCCAAAATTCCTGGAAAATTGCTGGAAAAATAGAACTATCCCAAATCCCAAAGAGGTTATTTGGGAAAGGCTGATCCTGGAAAAAAACATTCCCATTGGGATATATCCCATTCCACAAAGGTTGATCATGGAAAAAACCATTCCCATTGGGATATATCCCATTCCAGATTTCGGGGGTGGCTGGTCAGGAGAGTCTGTGGATTCTTGGCTGCTTGGGAATGGCAAATTCCAACAGAAATTCCTGGAGAACTCCTGGAAAAAATCTGCAACAACAAGAGGTGAGTGGGAACAGCCCAGGAGAGATCCATGGAAGGACATTCCCAATCCTAAGGAATTCTGTCTGATCCTGGGAATACCTTCAAAGCTCCTCAGATCCCAAGGGATAATCTCCCTAATTATCCCAAAAATCAACTGTAGGATTGGAATTTTGGGATGCTGGAAGTGGTTTCTCCAAGGATTGGGCTGAGCTGCAGTTTTGGATTTGAGGATTTGGGATAATTCCTTGGATTTTTAAAGCTCAGCTGGGAATGTGGCTCCTTCCCAATTTTTCCTGTCCAAACCAGAAGGAAAACCACCAGGAATGGCAAAATTCCAAGTTTTCCCCCTTTTCCCTGGAGCTATTCCTGGATGTGTTTCATTCCAGAGGTGCCAATCCCCCACAGGGTGCAGGATGTTGTGTCCAGGAAATCCAGAGGGAATGAGGGATCCAAGTGGCTCTGGAAGGAAGAAATCCAAGGAATTCTGAGGGAAATCCAAGCCCCACTGGCCCCAGTCCTGCTCAGGTCGGAGGGAGATTCCACTGGGAATGATCTGGGAATCTCTGGGAGTTGGATAAAGATCCTGTGGGATAAGCTCTGGGATTTGGGGGAATGAACATGGATCACTTGGGAATTTTCTGGGATCCCTTGGGGGTTTTTTTCTGGGATCACTCTGAGGGATGTTCTGGAATTCTTTGAGGGATATTCCAGGATCCTTTGGGGAATTTTCTGGGATATTTTGGGAATTGTGTTAGGATTTTTTGGGGGGAATATTTCAGGATCCTTTGGGGAATGATCTGGGATACTTTGGAGATTATGTTGTGATTTTTTAGGAGGAATTTTCCAGGATCATTTGGGAATGTTTTCCTTTTGGGGATCTTGGCATCCTTTGGCTCCTTCCCTAAGGATTCCCCAAAATTCCTGGAGCCAAGATGGATTGGGAAAGGGCCTGGAGCAGGAAAACATTCCTAGTTTTCCTTCAGGCTGTGCCACTGGTTGTTCCCAAAATTCCTAACTCGCCTTTTCCTGAGTGTCCAAGTATCCCGAGGCCAATGGGAGATGGTGCTGAGAGCTGCAGGATCCCACAAAACTCCTGGAATTCCCTCTGGAAAACATTCCTACCAACCTCAGGCACCATTGGTATTCCTATGCTCCCACCAATCCCAACTGGATGGAGCTCTCCTGGCATAAAATCCCAAGGGATTGGAATTCCCAGAGTGCCTGTGGCTGCTCCTCTCAGCCCTATTCTACGGTAAGGAAAAACTCAAGATTCTCCCAAAGAATCCCATGGAATTCCAAGCCTTAACTCCCTACCCTTTTCCCAGCTCCCTGCTGAAACGCCTGGGAGGGATTTTCCTCCCTTTGGGAATTCTGCGGGAAGAGGAGGTGGCAGGAGCAGTGCTGGATGCGGTAGGTGTGGTTAGAAAAAAAAGTTGGGAAAAATCCCTGCGGGATCCAGCAGGAGGTTCCTGGAATTCCCAGGATTCTTGGCAGTATGTGCAGGAGGTTCTGCAGCGTCGGGAGCCACTGGTGATTTTCCTGGAAGAGCCTCCAGATTCCCTATGGATCACAGAGCAATGTAGGAATTGGCTGCTCCGACTGCTCCGAGCGCTGAGGGATGAGGCAATTCCTGATATCCTTCTCATCCCAGTGGGAATTGCCTATGATGTGGCTCCAGGAGGAGCTGGAGAGGTGAGAAAAAATCCTTGGGAGAATCCATGGTTGGGATTCCCAGTGGGAATTCTCCTCTCCCAGCAGCATTCCCAGTGGGAATCGTCCTCCTTGGGGACAGAATTCCAAGTGGGAA
>NW_008674245.1:0-7588 GCF_000695815.1 Acanthisitta chloris
GGGGGAGTGGGTGAGCAGCTGCGTGGTGCTTGGTGCCTGGCTGGGGTTAAACTATGAGAGAGGAAAACCACATCAGTGCTAAATATCCCTATCCCACACACCTGTGCATACAACACATTCAAAACAAAAATAATTAGAAAATACGAGTACAAACCAGTTATCTTTACACTTTATGCCCACCCATAGGAAAACATCAGAAGAGATTCCCTGCTCTTCAAACAACACGGGTATTTCCTGACCTACAGAAGGCATGAAGTGCCTAAAGCCAAAACTGAAATATCAGTAAGAGACTCAAAATGCAAGACAAAAGGATAAGTGATCTGATGTAATAGATTTAAGCTCCACCAAGCAGCTCACTAGGTACCACGGACACCAGCTAAGGCATTTGTAAGATCTCTACTGCACTTGCACTTGAGACTCTTCTGCCTTTCACTTTCCAGACATGAACAGACCAGCACATCAATGACAAACATTCCCACTGCCTCCCATACACCTAATGTTACCTAATTTCTACAACAAATTCAAAACATAATAAAAAAACCTCCAAAATCTAGAAACCACATGAATAGTTGATGAAAAAACCTTCACAATACTTATGCATTTATTTATAAATAGCAACAACACACTGAGGACAAACTAAGAGGGGATGACACATGATCCCAAAAACATTCTTCAAGATATTTGCACAGAGAGGAAAAACTCTTCCACCAGCAAGGCTGCAGATGCTATAGGGAAAGGTATGAGGGGGAAATCAACAAACTAAAAATATTTGACAATAAGAAATAAAAAAACCATGCATTAACTCATATATACAAATATACAGAGCATGAAGTAAGAAAAATAGATGTTGACAAACTTGAAAATAAAACCAAGCAAGACAACTCACAAAAGAGACAAAAAGGAAACCCTGAAACACACAGCTACTCCAAAAGCTGCTGCATCCACACTTTCATGCCCTACTGAACCATAACAGCATAGTGTGGAAAACTGCCAGGCTTGCTGTGTCAAAAGGTAGAGAATTTATGAAACTAGTTGAGCAAGAACAAGAGCTGAGCCACTTGCTTATCTTGCACCTGGCAAGGGCATCCTTATCTTAACAACTGAATGATGTCTGAAGTGAAGCAGAAGCCTCACAGCCTGATGTTTCAATGAAGCTAGAAAAACAACCACAGAAGCCTCACAGAAGAGCACCCATGCCTCTCTACCAGATATTGTCCTCACACCCCCTTATCCACACATAACAAGCCTTGTTAGAAATTCATAAAATATGACTTAGGCTCACCTCCTCAAGATTATAAAACTGGTCCTTTGCAAACACTTAGTGGAGAGGAGAAACACTTCATTAAGAGGAGACACTTCACTGATTGCTGGGCAGATCTACAGGTCTGACTCATTCTCCTTTCTCCATTAGCAGGGATGCCTCTTTTGGTAAGAAATTGCACCTCTGTTATTTAGCAGATGACACTTGGGTGAAAGTAAGCTTAATTAAATGTGAAGTTAAGCTTAGTGAACTGTGAATTGTTAACTTAGCTTAATTAATCATTGGCTAACTTAGGATATTTAGCATTAACACAGCAAGTGCGTTTATCAACAGCAATTCTGAATCTGTTATATCTGTTGCATCAATAAACTATCTATATTCAACTTTACGAAACTATTTCAGTGAAAGTCCTTGGAGGGGCTCTGCCAGGCCAAAGTCAAATCCATGCTCTTAATGCAACACACAGGAGTCAGGCTCCCCCTGCACCCCAACAGAAGCCCTCAGAAGAAAGTAAACAGAAAGCAAAACTGAAAATGAAAACGGAAATGCTGTCTAGATTATGAGGATGAAGGGAAAGTCATGGAACCATATAAAACTGGCTACCCAGCAGCACTCCAAGCACAGTGTCCACCCTCACCCACCACCAAACCTGACCAGGCTCCTGCCCAGCACCACCCATTCAGCACCCACAGCCCTGCATGCACTATGGCGCCCCCGGTGCTCCTGCTGGCTTTTGCCACTGCCCTCACCACCACCTGCATCCTTGCAATGCCAGCTTCCCCTGGGAGAGCTTCCAGCTCCTCCAGGCCATGGCTCCCAGCCCACCACTGCCCTGCCACCACCAGCATGTATCATTTGCCTTTGACACCCTCCCTCCACATCAAACACCTGCAGCAAGCTGTCACCAGTGCCCTCCACATCCTCCAGCACCTCTTTGTCATCCTCAGCAGCCCCAGCACTCCCCAACACTGGAATGCCCAGGCATGGCAGGTGTGGCAATGAGGCATGGACTCTGATGCTGTTCACACATGAAGACCTTTATTTTCTCTATCAGCTAGCTTTCATGCAGCTCCCTAGTACTTTTACATCACGCATCTTCCTGCATATTTGTCTGCCCATAATTCCTCTTTGTTATCTCCTTGTTTGCATAATATCTACAGTCCTCAGCAACAGTCGCCAAGTTTCTTCTCCATGTCCACTTTCCAGGTGCTGTTTGCACTTACTGCTCCCATGGTTTCTTGCTAACCAAAGGAAGCACATCATGGCACTCGTCCAGTGACTTGGGGTCTACTCCCACAGCAGGATCTCCTCAACAACCTCCAGCATTACATCCACCACCTGGAGCAATGCATGCCAGCCAATGGCATGCTCTTTGAAGGCCAAGGGCCTCACAACCTGCTGTTCAGTATCAACAAATACTTCAGGCTCATCCAGGACTTCATCTGCTCCCATAACAACAGCGCCTGCACCTAGGACCATGTCTGCCTCAAAGCTCACATCTGCTTCAAATGCGTGGATACACTCATATGGCAGATGAAGAGAACCTGCTCTTGCCCCCAGCAAACACACTCATGTCAAATGCCCATCTCCAGCCGATTGTGTGGAAGCAACAGCAGCCAGGGCTGGGATCACTCAGCACTGCTCATACCTTTGCCAGTCAGGAGCCTGTGCGAACAGGGAAACAGGCATGACCACAGCAAGGCCAGGGCCTGGCTGTGACACAGCCTGTGCACCAGAGAAAATTGCTGTGATGCATAGAGAAGGGGACAGGGAGAGAAGATCATCATCATACATATACCTGACAGGCAAAGACAGGGTCTCTGCAGGCAGGCAGGGATGAGTCTCCCTCCTGCAGCCCATCCCACTGATGACTCCTGCCTTGGTTGAAGGCTCTGAACAGCAGGCCACTCTTGGGGACCCACCATAGTCCTCCAAGTCCACAGGCAGCTCCCACTGATGCTGGACCTTCAAGCACAACATGCTGCTTGCCCTGCATACTCCTCTCCCACCACCCACCCTCTCCTTTCCAAATCCTCTCCCACTGCCAAGACATGAAAGCCACCTCCAAACCACCACTCCAACACAAATAGTCATTCAGCAATGCCAGAGGACTGCTTGAGGCCAAGTAGGGTGGCATGAACAAGATGCACCTGAAACAGGCAAGGAGGGGACCCACCAATGCCTGCAGAGATTTGGACAAGGAACAGCACCCCAGTGCTACCAACCCCACATAAGAAACACCAAAAAGACATAAAAACCATAGGATATGAACAGGACTGCTCATTGTTCTCCTACAACCACCACAGCTGAACCAGGATGCCCCTGCCTGTGCTCACACACCAGAGGTCATGGGGCCTCACTACATGGCCTCACTACATAGAGCACATTGGCCTAGGCCTTCCACACCCCCACACATCATTAGCAAACCAAAATATACATCCCCCAAACACCACCACCCAACATGGTTCAAACCAACCAGTACAGACCAGAACAATATTCTCCATGAAGGAAACTGCTCACTCACCACCATCAGCTGCTCCTTCACCCTCCAACCCAAAAATATCTGGCCCAGGTGCTGTGCCCTTCACAGTGTCCTGGTTTTGGCTAGGATAGAGTTCAGTTTTTCTTAGTAGCTGGTACAGTGCTGCTTTCAATTCAGTATGAGAAAATTGTTGATAACACACTGAAGTTTTGGTTGTTGCTAAGTGGTGCTTACCCTAAGTCAAAGACTTCTTAGTGTCTCATGCTCTGCCAGTGAGGAGGTGCACAGAGGGAGCATGGCCAGCTGATCTGAACTGACCAAAGGGATATTCCATACAATAGAATGTCATGCCTAATATATAGAACCATAGAATGGTTTGGGTTGGAAGGGACCTTAAAAATCATCTAGATCCACCTCCTTGCCATGGGCAGGGACCCCTTCCACTAGACCAGGTTGCTCAGGGCCCTGTCCAAACTGGCCCTGAACACTTCCGGGGTTGGGGCATCCACAACTTCTCTGGGCAACCTGTTCCTGTACCTCAAATGTCATGCCTAATATATAGAACCATAGAATGGTTTGGGTTGGAAGGGACCTTAAAAATCATCTAGATCCACCTCCTTGCCATGGGCAGGGACCCCTTCCACTAGACCAGGTTGCTCAGGGCCCTGTCCAAACTGGCCCTGAACACTTCCGGGGTTGGGGCATCCACAACTTCTCTGGGCAACCTGTTCCTGTACCTCACCACAGTGAAGAATTTCTTCCTACTATCCAATCTAAATCTACCCTCTTTCAGTTTAAAGCCATTCCCCCTTGTCCTATCACTACATGCCCTTGTAAAAAGTCCCTCTCCAGTCTTCCTGTACATCCCCTTTAGGTACTGGAAGGCTGCTATAAAGTCTCCCTGAAGCCTTCACTTCTCCAGGGTGAATAGCCTCAACTCTCTCAGCCTGTCTTCATAGGAGAGATGCTCCAGCCTTCTGATCATCTTCGTGGCTTCCTCTGGACTCATTCCAAGAGGCCCCAGAGCTATTGTCAGTCCCAATACCAACGCCACTCATCACTGAACTTCACTTGGACATCAAACTGTTGACCACAAGTCTTTGAGTATGATCATCCAGCCAAGTTTGTCTTTTATTGCCGATGCACCTACAGAGGCTTTTTTTGTTACCCTTGATGTCCTTGGCCAGATTTTCTTCTGCCAGTGCTTTAGCTTTCCTAACCAGATCCCTGGCTGCTTAGACAATCTCTTTGTATTCCTCTCAGGCTACCTGTCCCTGCTTCCACGCTCTGTAGACTTTTTGTGTTTGTTTGTCCAAGAGCAACTTGTTCATCCATGGAGGCCTCCTGGCATTTTTGCCTGATTTCCTCTTTGTAGGGATGCATTGCTCTTGAGCCTAGAGGAGACAATCTTGAATATCAACCAGTTCTCTTGTACCCCTCTTCCCTCCAGGGCTCTATCCCACAGCACTCTACCAAGCAGATCCCTGAAGAGGGCAAAGTCTGCTCTCCTGAAGTCCAGGGCAGTGAGTTTGCTGTGCTGTGAGCCCCTCTCCTTGTTGGTGAGAACAATGTCCACCATAGAAGGAGATAAAGTTCCTGTAGTGCACATTAAAACCATGCTGGGGAAAATAGCCTGGGTTATTCCTACCTCAGGCAAAGGCAAACCCATCCATGGGGTTGCTTTTACTCAATGACCTGGGTGCACTTGGTGGGTAATGTGAGGATGGAAAGTCCAGCGTGTGCCTCAAGGGGATTTGTTTTTGGGTGACAATAGCCAAATAATTAAACTGTATGATGTTAATAACTATATAACACTGTGTGTTATCACTTCTATGGTGGCTACATGTGTATCACCTCACTGAGCACTTCATCTTAATCACCAGCATTCTGGGAATCCAAATGTGACCTCCCTCTGATCATTGCACCAATGAAGAAAGAACTTTGATAAACTGAATGAGCACAGTAGTACAGGAATCAGAACTGACTCAAATGTGCAGCATGCAACAATCCAGCACCATACACCATCTTTCCTGCTTGAAAGACTGTTACTAAGGATGAAGGCCAAAGTCATGGATTAAATGAATTCAAGAAACATTTTTGTGGACATGTTATGAATATTTGACAGGTTTTCACTAAGAGAACGATGTCTAGATGTATGTCTATCAAAACAGATAAATAGGGAAGGTGGTGGGGTATTTGGAAGTGTGAGACTTGGCATGACGTAAATGGCATGGAATAAGGGGTGGATATTATCCTGGTTTCAGCTGGGATAGCTAATTTCTTCTCAGTAGCTGGTACAGTGCTGCATTTTGGATTCAGTATGAGAATAATGTTGATAGCTTTGATTTTTGCTAAGTTGTGTTTATCCTAAGTCAAGGACATTTTTTTTTGTCTCATGCTCTGCCAGTGAGAAGGTACATAAAAGAAACTGGGAGGGAGCATAGCCAGGACAGGTGACCTGAACTGGCCAAAGGGATATTCCACATCACGTCATGCCCAGTATATAAACTGGGCAGGTTACCCAAAAGGGGAGCTGATCTGGATTCAGGAAGAGGGTCTGACATCAGTCAGTAGGTAGTGAGCAATTGCATTGTGCATCACTTGTTGGGTTTTTTCTTTTTATTATAACTATTATGGCCATAAACTGAGACAGGGGAGATTCAGATTAGATATCAGAAAAAAATATTTTCACTGTCAGGGTGGTCAGGCATTGGCACAGGTTGCCCAGGGCAGTGGTGGTATCACCATCCCTGGAAGTGTTTAAGAGGCATCTGGATCTGGCACTGGAAGATATGGTTTAGGGGTTACCACAGAGTGACAGGTTAACAGTTGGACTTGATGATCTAAAAGGTCTCTTCCAACCTTGATGAATTTATGATTATTTACCATTATAATTGCATTTTACTTTGTTTGCAATTCTTAAACTGTTCTTATCTCAACCTACAAGTTTTACTTTTGATTCTCCTCCCTATTCCACCAGGGTGGGGGGGAAGAGAGGGGAGTTGAGTGAGCGTGATGCTTGGCTGCTGGCTGGGGTTAAACAATGACACCCCTATACAGAAGAAGAAATGGACACAAAAGTCAGCTCATAAAAGAGCTTACTTAAAGGAGGACAAGGAGGGCAAAGTAGCAGGACTGTCACAAGGGCCGTTCCCAGGAACAGGAGGAAGAGAGAGCAAGTGGCAACCACCATTTGATCCCTATCCTTCAGTGAGTTGCAGGAGATATGAAAAGATTTCAGCTGCCATCCAAGTGAGCATATTATCACCTGGCTGCTCCAATGTTGGGATAACAGGGCTAGCAGTTTGGAATTAGAGGGTGAGGAAGCCAAGCAGCTGGGATCACTTGCTAAGGAAGCAGGCACTGACAGAGCAATGGGAAAAATGACACAAGCCCTTAACCTCTGGAGGCAACTCCTGTTAAGTGTGATGGAAAGGCATCCCTACAAGGAAGATATTACATGCCACCCACGCAAATAGACTGCAATTGAGAAAGGTATCCAATACCTGAAAGAATTAGCTGTGCAAGAGATGATTGATTATGACTCAAACAATGCATAATTACCCACAGATCGAGACAAAGTCCTATGCCTACAACCCATTTGGCAGAAATTTAGTCAGAGTGCATCAACAGTGCAGACCAACCCACTGGCAACATTAACCTGTAAAGACAATGCACCACTAACAGTGGATGAAGCTGCTTGCCATCTCTGGGAATATGAAGACAGTATTTCTTCCTCCCTCATTTTGGCTGTGGAGAAATTGTCCAATAAATTGTCCTGGGAGTTCCATCAATTCAGAGAGGATATCACAGAACGAGTAAGGTTGGAAGGGACCACAGCGGGT